>NW_020838000.1:7883707-7938111 GCF_003676395.1 Aethalodelphis obliquidens
AAAGAAGATGTGGTACATATATACAATGGAATACTCAGCCATAAAAAAGAATGAAATAATGCTATTTGCAGCAACATGGATGGACCTAGAGATTATCATACTAAGTGAAATAAGTCAGACAGAGAAAGGCAAATATCATATGATACAGTTATATGTGGAATCTAAAAAAATGATACAAATGAACTTATGTACAAAACAGAAACAAGCTCACAGACATAGAAAACAAACTTATGGTTACCAAGGGGAAAGATGGGCGGGAGGAGGGATAAATTAGGAGTTTGGGATGAACAGATACACACTACTGTATATATCAATAGAAATAGATAAACAACAAGGTCCTACTGTATAGCACAGGGAACTATATTCAATACCCAGTAATAACGTATAATGGAAAAGAATTTGTAAAAGAATATATATATTATTTTACCTATATATAAGAATATGTATATATATATATGGGGGAGGGGTATAAATGAATCAGTTTGCTGTACATCAGGCAAGAAAAGAACAACTATTATATGGGTGACCAGGAAAGCACAGATATCGTTCAGAGATAATATAGTAATTCTTGAGGTGATATTAGTTAAATTAAATTTTAATATATTTTTATTGGTGATAAAGTTCAAGTGAGAAGATGTTTTTTGAATGAAAGAAAATATGGTGGTATCCAAAGGATTGAATATTTACTTATCTCAATTAATTCAAAGCTCATCTTATGTCTCCCATGAGAGAGCATTTCAGGAATGTAGAGGTCTGAGTTGTGAAGTTGATACATTTCCACCATGAATTAATCAGCATCCTCAGAGTTGAACAGGTGTCAGAAGAGAAAGTTCAGGCTTTACTGACCTAAGGCAGCAGGAAACCAACAAACTAAAGACTCTATAATCTATCACTGATAACCAAAAACCAAAACACTATTTCAAATTATAGTTTTGGGTTTTTTTTAAATATATATATATTTTTAACATCTTTATTGGAGTATAATTGCTTTACAATGGTGTGTTAGTTTCTGATTTATAACAAATTGAATCAGCTATACATATACATATATCCCCATATCCCCTCCCTCTTCATCTCCCTCCCACCCTCCCTATCCCAACCCTCTAGGTGGTCGCAAAGCAATGAGCTGATCTCTCTGTGCTGTGCAGCTGCTTCCCACTAGCTATCTATTCTACATTTGGTGCTATGCAGATGCTTCCCACTAGCTACCTATTTTACAATAGGGATTGCATTGAATCTGTAGATTGCTTTGGGTAGTAGAGTCATTTTCACAATGTTGATTCTTCCAGTCTGTTTTATTTTTAAAATTAATTTTTATTGGAGTATAGTTGATTTACAATGTTGTGTTAGTTTCTACTGTACAGCAAAGTGAATCACTTATACATATACATATATCCACTGTTTTTTAGATTCTCTTCCCATATATGTCATTACAGAGTATTGAGTAGAGTTCCTTGTGTTATACAGTAGGTCTTATTAACTATCCATAGTATATATGGTAGTGTGTATATGTCAATCCCAATCTCCCAATTTATCCCTCCCCACCTTCCCCCTTGGAAACCATGTTTGTTTTCTACATCTGTGACTCTACTTCTGTTTTGTAAATAGGTTCATTTGTACCATTTTTTTTAGATTCCACATATAAGTGATATCATATGACATTTTTCTCTGACTTACTTCACTCTGTATGACAATCTTTAGGTCCATCCATGTTGCTGCAGATTACAGTATTTCATTCCTTTTTATGGCTGAGTAATATTCCATTGTATATATGTACCACATCTTTATCCACCTCTCTGCCGATGGACATGTAGTTTGCTTCCATGTCTTGGCTATTGTAAATAATGCTTCAGTGAACATTGGGGTGCGTGTATCTTTTCTTTTTAATTTTAATTGAAGTATAGCTGATTTACAATGTTGTGTTAGTTTCAGGTGTACAGCAAAGTGGATCAGTTATACATATATACATATCCACTCTTTTATAGAGTCTTTTCCCGTATAGGTCATTACAGAGTATTGAGTAGAGTTCCCTGTGCTATACAGTAGGTCCTTATTAGTTATTTATTTTATATATAGTAGTGTGTATATATCAATCCCAATCTTCCAGTTTATCCCTCCCCCCTTTCCCTCCTGGTAACCACAAGTTGGTTTTCTACATATGTGGCTTGATTTCTGTTTTGTAAATAAGTTAATTTGTACCATGTTTTTGTTTTGTTTTGGTTTGGTTTTTTGCGGTACGCGGGCCTCTCACCATTGTGACCTCTCCCGTCGTGGAGCACAGGCTCCAGAGGCGCAGGCTCAGAGGCCATGGCACACAGGCCCAGCCGCTCCACGGCATGTGGGATCCTCCCGGACCGGGGCACAAACCCGTGTCCCCTGCGTCGGCAGGTGGACTCTCAACCACTGCACCACCAGGAAAGCCCTGTACCACGTTTTTAGATAAGCAATATCTTGTGATATTTGTCTTTGTCTGACTTACTTCACTTAGTATGATAATCTCTAGGTCCATCCATGTTGCTGCAAATGGCATTATTTCCTTCTTTTTTATGGCTGACTAATATTCCATTGTATATATGTATCACATCTTCTTTACCCATTCCTCTGTCAATGGACATTTAGGTTGCTTTCATGTTTTGGCTCTTGTGAACAGCGCTGCAATAAACATTGGGGTGCATGCATCCTTTTGGATTATGGTTTCTCCAGATATATGCCCAGGAGTGGGATTACTGGATCATATGGTAGTTCTAGTTTTAGCTTTTTAAAGAACCTCCATACTGTTCTCCATAGTGGTTTTACCAATTTACATTCCCACCAACAGTGTAGGAGGGTTCTCTTTTGCCCGCACCCTCTCCAGAATTTACTGTTTGTACACATTTTGATGATGGTCATTCTGACTGGTGTGAAATGATACCTCATTGTAGTTTTGATTTGCATTTCTCTGATAATTAGTGATGTTGAGCATCTTTTCATGTGCTTTTTGGCTATGTGTATGTCCTTTTTTTTTAACATCTTTATTGGAGTATAATTGCTTTACAATGGTGTGTTAGTTTGTACTTTATAACAAAGTGAATCAGTTATACATATACGTATGTTCCCATATCTCTTCTCTCTTGCATCTCCCTCCCTCCCACCCTCCTTATCCCACCCCTCTAGGTGGTCACAAACCACTGAGCTGATCTCCCTGTGCTATGTGGCTGCTTCCCACTAGCTAGTTATTTTATGTTTGGTAGTGTATATATGTCAATGCCACTCTCTCACTTTGTCACAGCTTACCCTTCCCCCTCCCCATATCCTCAAGTCCATTCTCTAGTACGTCTGTGTCTTTATTCCTGTCTTACCCCTAGGTTCTTCATGACCTTTTTTTTTTTCCTTAGATTCCATATATATGTGTTAGCATACGGTATTTGTTTTTCTCTTTCTGACTTACTTCACTCTGTATGACAGACTCTAGGTCCATCCAACTCACTACAAATAACTCAATTTCATTTCTTTTTATGGCTGAGTAATATTCCATTGTATACATGTGCCACATCTTCTTTATCCATTCATCTGTTGATGGACACTTAGGTTGCTTCCATATCCTGGCAATTGTAAATAGAGCTGCAATGAACATTTTGTTACATGACTCTTTTGAATTATGATTTTCTCAGGGTATATGCACAGTAGTGGGATTGCTGGGTCGTATGGTAATTCTATTTTTAGTTTTTTAAGGAACCTCCATACTGTTCTCCATAGTGGCTGTATCAATTTGCATTCCCACCAACAGTGCAAGAATGTTCCATTTTCTCGACACCCTCTCCAGCATTTATTCGTTCTAGATTTTTTGAGGATGGCCATTCCAACCAGAGGGAGATGATATCTCATTGTAGTTTTGATTTGCATTTCTCTAATGATTAATAATGTTGAGCATTCTTTCATGTGTTTGTTGGCAGTCTGTATATCTTCTTTGGAGAAATGTCTATTTAAGTCTTCTGCCCATTTTTGGATTGGGTTGTTTGTTTTTTTGTTATTGAGCTGCATGAGCTGCTTATAAATTTTGGAGATTAGCCTTTGTCAATTGCTTCATTTGCAAATATTTTCTCCCATTCTGAGGGTTGTCTTTTGGTCTTCTTTATGGTTTCCTTTGCTGTGCAAAAGCTTTGAAGTTTCATTAGGTCCCATTTGTTTATTATTGTTTTTATTTCCATTTCTCTAGGAGGTGGGTCAAAAAGGATCTTGCTGTGATTTATGTCATAGAGTGTTCTGCCTATGTTTTTCTCTACGAGTTTGATAGTGTCTGGCCTTACATTTAGGTCTTTAATCAATTTTGAGTTTATTTTTGTGTATGGTGTTAGGGAGTGTTCTAATTTCATACTTTTACATGTACCTGTCCAGTTTTTCTAGCACCACTTATTGAATAGGCTGTCTTTTCTCCATTGTATATTCTTGCCTCCTTTATCAAAGAAAAGGTGACCATATGTGTGTGGGTTTATCTCTGAGCTTTCTATCCTGTTCCATTGATCTATATTTCTGTTTTTGTGCCAGTACCTTACTGTCTTGATTACTGTAGCTTTGTAGTATAGACCAAAGTCAGGGACCTTGATTCCTCCAGCTCCTTTTTTTGTTCTCAAGATTGCTTTGGCTATTCGGGGTCTTTTGTGTTTCCATACAAATTGTGAAATCTTTTGTTCCAGTTCTGTGAAAAATGCCAGTGGTAGTTTGATAGGGATTGCATTGAATCTGTAGATTGCTTTGGGTAGTAGAGTCTTTTTCACAATGTTGATTCTTCCAATCCATGAACATAGTATATCTCTTCATCTGTTTGTATCATCTTTAATTTCTTTCACCAGTGTCTTATAATTTTCTGTATACAGGTCTTTTCTCTCCTTAGGTACGTTTATTCCTAGATATTTTATTCTTTTTCTTGCAATGGTAAATGGGGGTGTTTTCTTAATTTCACTTTCAGATTATTCATCATTAGTGCATAGGAATGCCTGAGATTTCAGTGCATTAATTTTCTATCCTGCTACTTTACCAAATTCATTGATTAGCTCTAGTCGTTTTCCGGTAGCATCTTTAGGATTCTCTACGTATAGTATCATGTCATCTGCAAACAGTGACAGCTTTACTTCTTCTTTTCTGACTTGGATTCCTTTTATTTCTTTTTCTTCTCTGATTGCTGTGGCTAAAACTTCCAAAACTATGTTGAATAATAGTGGTGAGAGTGGACAACCTTGTCTTGTTCCTGATCTTAGTGGAAATGTTTTCAGTTTTTCACCATTGAGGCAGATGTTGGCTGTGGGTTTGTCATATATGGCCTTTATTATGCTGAGGAAAGTTCCCTCTATGCCTACTTTCTTCAGGGTTTTTATCAGAAATGGGTGTTGAATTTTGTTGAAAGCTTTCTCTGCATCTACTGAGATGATCATATGGTTTTTCTCCATTTTGTTAATATGGTGTATCACGTTGATTGATTTGCATATACTGAAGAATGCCTGCATTCCTGGAATAAACTCCACTTGATCATGGTGTATGATCCTTTTAATGTGCTGTTGGATTCTGTTTGCTAGTATTTTGTTGAGGATTTTTGCATCTATGTTCATCAGTGATATTAGCCTGTAGTTATCTTTCTTTATGACATCTTTGTCTGGTTTTGGTATCAGGGTGATGGTGGCCTCGTAGAATGAGTTTGGGAGTGTTCCTCCCTCTGCTATATTTTGGAAGAGTTTGAGAAGGATAGGTGTTAGCTCTTCTGTAAATGTTTGATAGAATTCGCCTGTGAAGCCATCTGGTCCTGGGCTTTTGTTTGTTGGAAGATTTTTAATCACAGTTTCAATTTGAGTGCTTGTGATTCGTCTGTTCATATTTTCTATTTCTTCCTAGTTCAGTCTCAGCAGTTGTGCATTTCTCAGAATTTGTCCATTTCTTCCAGGTTGTCCATTTTATTGGCATAGAGTTGCTTGCAGTAATCTCTCATGATCCTTTTTATTTCTGCAGTGTCAGTTTTTACTTTTCCTTTTTCATTTCTAATTCTATTGATTTAAGTCTTCTCCCATCTTTTCTTGATGAGTCTGGCTAATGGTTTATCAGTTTTTTTTATCTTCTCAAAGAACCACCTTTTAGTTTTATTGATCTTTGGTATAATTTCCTTCATTTTTTTTCATTTATTTCTAATCTGATCTTTATGATTTCTTTCCTTCTGCTAACTTTGGGGGATTTGTGTTCTTTTTTCTCTAATTGCTTTAGGTGCAAGGTTAGGTTGTTTATTTGAGATGTTTCCTGTTTCTTAAGGTAGGATTGTATTGCTATAAAATTCCCTCTTAGGACTGCTTTTGCTGCATCCAATAGGTTTTGGGTCATCGTGTTTTCATTGTCATATTTTTCTAGGAATTTTTTGATTTTTTTCTTTGATTTCTTCAGTGATCTCTTGGTTATTAAGTAGTGTATTGTTTAGCCTCCATGTGTTTGTATTTTTTACAGATCTTTTCCTGTAATTGATATCTAGTCACATAGTGTTGTGTCCGGAAAAGGTACTTGGTACAATTTCAATTTTCTTAAATTTACCAAGGTAAATTTACCTGTATAATCTATTCAAGTATTTTCTCAGTCCCTTTCTTTTTCTCTTCTTCTCCTGGGACCCCTATAATTCCAATGTTGGTGTGTTTAATGTTGCCCCAGAGGTCTCTAAGACTGTCCTCAGTTCTTTTCATTCTTTTTTCTTTATTCTGTTCTGTAGTAGCTATTTCCACTATTTTTTCTTCCAGGTCATTTATCCGTTCTTCTGCCTCAGTTATTCTGCTATTGATCCCTTCTAGAGTATTTTTAATTTCATTTATTGTGTTGTTTATCATTGCTTGTTTCCTCTTTAGTTCTTCTAGGTCCTTGTTCAATCTTTCTTGCATTTTCTCTATTCTATTTCCAAAATTTTGGATCATCGTTACTATCGTTATTCTGAATTCTTTTTCAGGTAGACTGCCTATTTCCTCTTCATTTGTTAGGTCAGGTGGGTTTTTGCGCTGCTCCTTCATGTGCTGTGTGTATTTCTGTCTTCTCATTTTGCTTGTCTTACTGTATTTGGGGTCTCCTTTTCACAGGCTGCAGGCTTGTAGTTCCCGTTGTTTTTGGTGTCTGTCCCCAGTGGGTAAGGTTGGTTCAGTGGGTTGTGTAGGCTTCCTGGTGGAGGAGGCTAGCACCTGTGTTCTGGTGGATGAGGCTGGATGTTGTCTTTTTGGTGGGCAGGTCCACGTCTGGTGGTGTGTTCTGGGGTTTCTGTGGCCTTATGATTTTAGGCAGGCTCTCTGCTAATGGATGGGGCTGTGTTCCTCTCTTGCTAGTTGTTTGGTATAGGGTGTCCAGCACTGTAGCTTACTGGTCGTTAAGTGAAGCTAGGTTTTGGTGTTGCAAAGGAGATCTCTGGGAGATTTTCGCTGCTTGATATTACATGGAGCTGGGAGGTCTCTTGTGGACCAGTGTCCTGAAGTTGGCTCTCCCACCTCAGAGGCACAGCACTGACTCCTGGCTGGAGCACCAAGAGCCTTTCATCCACACGGCTCAGAACAAAAGGGAGAAAAAATAGAAAGAAAGAAAGAAAGAGGATAAAATAAAATAAAATATAGTAGGATAAAATAACATAAAGTTATTTTTAAAAATTAAAAAATTAATTAAAAATAATTATTATGAAAAAATTTTAAAAAGTAAAAAATAAAGAACGGATGGACAGAATCCTAAGACAAATGGTGGAAGCAAAGCTATAGAGACAAAATCTCACACACAAGCATACACATACACACTCACAAAAAGAGGAAAAGGGGGAAAAATAATATATCTTGCTCCCAAAGTCCACCTCCTCAATTTGGGATGATTCATTGTCTATTCAGGTATTCCACAGATGCAGGGTACATCAAGTTGATTGTGGAGCTTTAATCCTCTGCTCCTGAGGCTGCTGGGAGAAATTTCCCTTTCTCTTCTTTGTTCACACAGCTCCTGGGGTTCAGCTTTGGATTTGGCCCCGCTTCTGTGTGTAGGTCACCTGAGGGCGTCTGTTCTTCTCTCAGACAGGACGGGATTAAAGGCGCAGCTGATTCGGGGGCTCTGGCTCACTCAGGCCGGGGGAGGGAGGGGTACAGATGCAGGGTGAGCCTGCGGCAGCAGAGGCTGGCATGACATTGCACCAGCCTGAGGTGTGCCATGCGTTCTCACAGGGAAGTTGTCCCTGGATCGCGGGACCCTGGCAGTGGAGGGCTGCACAGGCTCCCGGGAGGGGGGTGTGGATAATGACCTGTGCTCGCACACAGGCCTCTTGGTGGCTGCAGCAGCAGCCTTAGCGTCTCATGCTCGTCTCTGGGGTCCACACTGTTAGCCGCCGCTCGCGCCCGTCTCTGGAGCTCCTTTAAGCAGTGCTTTTAATCCCCTCTCCTCGCGCACCACGAAAGAAAGAAGGAAGAAAAAGTCTCTTGCCTCTTCTGTAGCTCCAGACCTTTTCCTGGACTCCCTCCCGGCCAGATGTGGTGCACTAACCCCCTTCAGGCTGCGTTGATGCCACCAACACCAGTCCTCTCCCTGCACTCCGACCGAAGCCCGAACCTCAGCTCCCAGCCCTGCCCTCCCCAGCAGGCGAGCAGACAAGCCTCTCGGTCTGGTGAGTGCTGGTGGGCACCGATCCTCTGTGCGGGAATCTCTCCGCTTTGCCCTCCGCACCCCTGTTGCTGTGCTCTCCTCCGTGGCTCCGAAGCTTCCCCCTCCCCCACCTGCAGTCTCCACCTGCGAAGTGGCTTCCTAGTGTGTGGAAACATTTCCTCCTTCACAGCTCTCTCCCACTGGTGCAGGTCCCGTCCCTATTCTTTTGTCTCTGTTTGTTATTTTTTCTTTTGCCCTACCCAGGTACGTGGGGGAGTTTCTTGCCTTTTTGGAGGCCTGAGGCCTTCTGCCAGCGTTCAGTAGGTGTTCTATAGGAGCAGTTCCACGTGTAGATGTATTTCTGATGTATCTGTGGGGAGGAAGGTGATCTCCACGTCTTACTCTTACGCCATCTTCCCCTGGTCCCCGCAAATTATAGTATTTTTTTTTCTTTTTTTTTTTTTTTTTTTTTTTTTTTTCTTTTTGGGTTCATTCAGTTTTCTTTCTCTGATTTTTTTAAGTTAGACAGTTAATTAATTTCCAGCATTTCTCATTTTTCAATTTAATTATTTAGAGCTATAAATTTCCCATTAAATACCATCCTCCAAGCTTATAGGTGTAGTATTTTCTTTTGCCTTTATTTTGTATTTTCTAAAGTCCACAGGCTCTCTTTTTTTTTTCTGTAATAACTTTATAACATCTTTTTTTTTTAACATCTTTATTGGAGTATAATTGCTTTCCAATAGTGTGTTAGCTTCTACTTTATAACAAAGTGAATAAGTTATACATATGCATGTGTTCCCATATCTCTTCCCTCTTGCGTCTCCCTCCCTCCCACCCCTCTAGGTGGTCACAAACCACCTAGCTGATCTCGCTGTGCTATGCGGCTACTTCCCACTAGCTATCTATTTTACATTTGGTAGTGTATATATGTCCATGCCACTCTCTCGCTTTGTCACAGCTTACCCCCTTCCCCCTCCCCATATCTTCAAGTCCATTCTCTAGTACATCTGTGTCTTTATTCCCATCTTACCCCTAGGTTCTTCATGACCTTTTTTTTTTTTTTCTTAGATTCCATATAAATGTGTTAGCATACGGTATTTGTTTTTCTCTTTCTGACTTACTTCACTCTGTATGACAGACTTTAGGTCCATCCAACTCACTACAAATAACTCAATTTCGTTTCTTTCTATGGCTGAGTAATATTCCATTGTATACATGTGCCACATCTTCTTTATCCATTCATCTGTTGATAGACACTTAGGTAGCTTCCATGTCCTGGCTATTGTAAATAGAGCTTCAATGAACATTTTGGTACATGACTCTTTTTGAATTATGGTTTTCTCAGGGTATAAGCCCAGTAGTGGGATTGCTGAATCATATGGTAGTTCTAGTTGTAGATTTTTAGGAACCTCCACACTTTTCTCCATAGTGGCTGTATCAATTTACATTCCCACCAACAGTGCAAGAGTGTTCCCTTTTCTCCACACCCTCTTCAGCATTTCCTACTTCTAGATTTTTTGATAATAGCCATTCTAACCAGTGTGAGATGATATCTCATGGTAGTATTAATTTGCATTAAGAAAACACTCCCATTTACCATTGCAACAAAAAGAATAAAATATCTAGGAATAAATCTACCTAAGGAGAGAAAAGAGCTGTATGCAGAAAATTATAAGACACTGATGAAAGAAATTAAAGATGATACAAATAGATGGAGAGATATACCATGTTCTTGGATTGGAAGAATCAACATTGTGAAAATGACTCTACTACCCAAAGCAATCTACAGATTCAATGCAATCCCTATCAAACTACCACCGCATTTTTCACAGAACTAGAGCAAAAAAATGCACAATTTGTATGGAAGCACAAAAGACCCTGAATAGCCAAAGCAATCTTGAGAACGAAAAATGGAGCTGGAGCAATCAGACTCCCTGACTTCAGATTATACTACCAAGCTACAGTAATCAAGACAGTATGGCACTGGCACAAAAACAGAAATATAGATCAATGGAACAGGATAGAAAGCTCAGAGATAAACCACGCACATATGGACACCTTATCTTTGATAAAGGAGGCAAAAATATACAGTGGAGAAAAGACAGCCTCTTCAATAAGTGGTTCTGGAAAAACTGGACAGGTACATGTAAAAGTATGAAATTAGAACACTCCCTAAGACCATACACAAAAATAAGCTCAAAATTGATTAAAGACGTAAATGTAAGGCCAGACACTATCAAACTCGTAGAGAAAAACATAGGCAGAACACTCTATGACATAAATCACAGCAAGATCCTTTTTGACCCACCTCCTAGAGAAATGGAAATAAAAACAAAAATAAACAAATGAGACCTAATGAAACTTCAAAGCTTTTACACAGCAAAGGAAACCATAAAGAAGACCAAAAGACAACCCTCAGAATGGGAGAAAATATTTGCAAATGAAGCAATTGACAAAGGCTAGTCTCCAAAATTTATAAGCAGCTCATGCAGCTCAATAACAAAATAAACAAACAACCCAATCCAAAAATGGGCAGAAGACCTAAACGGACATTTCTCCAAAAAAGATATACAGATTGCCATCAAGTTATAGTTTTTAATGTTTTGTCTTAAGCCAATTTTGCTCTGTATTACAGAAAAGGAGGTTCAAGGAACTCAGAGAGAAATACTCAGTTGTGCAGTTTACATGAGATTACGGCTCTCGCAGAATTTTTTCCACTACTGGCAAAGCCAGGAAAAAAAAGTCTTTGTTTTGTTTTTTGTTTTTTTTGCAGAATTTGCAGAAACAATAACTTTAAATCAGCCTTCTTGATCTACCACAGGCTCCGGTTAATTATCCCCAATAGATCCCTTTAGTGAGTCAGTTTCTATTTTTTTCTTCAAAAGTAGTTTCTTTTTGACATTTTTATGCAGGCTTTCTGTTTGCTAAAATAACAGAAGTCTCCTCTTACAAAAGCATCAACAACTGTCAGGGATTTTTTTTTCCAGAGTGCAGCTCTCAAGCCTTCTGACACAGTGGCTAAAAGGGCAGTCTGAGTTGTGAATTTCATGCAGATTCCTCTTTTTCTTTAGCAGATTAATGAAACTGAAGTTGAGACTGGCCCACTGCTCTATTTGATTGTCAAACACCAATGCTGCATACCTGAAATCTCTTTGTGAGTTTCTTGAAATATTCTTTTCTTCTTTACCCTGACCTTAAAGAATCCAGTAGAAGTCAGAAAGAAAAATCAAATAAAGAGAACACCTGCCTCTGGCCAGGTTGGAGAATAAGGAACTGATTTCATCTCCCACCAAAAACAACCAAAAATTAGACAAAAATATACGAAGCAATTGTTTGTTTTCAAGACATTTGATCTTCAAATGATAAATGATACTGGTCCCTCAGGTATGAGAAACAAACCAAGTGAACACTATGTTTCTCCATCTTGCTACCTTACAAGAGTTTCCAGGCCACATCTAGATGGGGAGAGCTCAGGTGGAGTGCAGCCAACTCCTTGAGCTGAGGAGAGCAAGGTAGCTATAGTTCACAGGACAGAGTACCAGAGTGTAATGAGCTACACAGAGAAAGTACTGCAGATACCTACAGAGTGTCCCCCTCGAGTACACAACTGAGTACAGGTCAGTGTGTGCATGTGAGGGAATTACCTGGGACCAGTGAAAGAATCACCTGAAAGGATTAGAGGTACTAGTGCCCAGTGAACACTCAGGGGTAAGAATCTTACGTGTACCCATCAGGCAGACTGGAAACCTGAAGATTTACAGGGCTTTGAGTACAATACTCAGAAGCATCTTTTGATAATGGGGAATAATTAGCCCATGAATAAACACGACATTGGTTCTGCCTAACAATTATTAAAAGCAAGACCAGAAAGGACCAAACTGTTTCCAAGTAACTTAACTGTGTCCCAGAACAAAGATCAAGAGTATTTATAGAAACTCAAAAATATTCAACGTCGCACAAGGTATAATTTACAATGTCTGGCATTCAATCAAAAAGTTCCAGACACACAAAGAAACAGGAAAAATATGATCCATAATGAGGAGATAAATCAATCAATTGAATCTGATTAAGAATGAACCACAGATGTTAGAGTTAGCAGAGAAGGATGTTAAAATGGTTATTATAACGGTATTCCATATGTTCAAAAAGTTAAGCAAAAACATGGAAGATATAAAAAAGATCCAAATCAAACTTCTAATGGTGAAAAATAGAGTCTGTGAAGTAAAAAATATACTTTCTAGGATTAACAGTAGATGAGACATTGTGAGAGAAAAGATTAGTGAACTTGAAGGCATAGCAATAGAAACAATCCAAAATGAAACACAGAGAACTTTTAAAAATTGGACAGAGGGTCAGTGAGGTGTGGGACAATTTCAAGCAGCCTAATATGTGAAGTCACAATGGGGAGAGAGGCAAAAAAAATATGAAGAAATTATGGATGAAATTTTTCCAAATTTGTTAAAAACTATAAGCACATGAAGCCGAGAAGCTACAGAAACATAAAGAAAATGACACCCAGCCACAGCATAATCAAACTGATCAAAACCAGTGATAAACAGAAAACCCTAAAAGCAATCAGAGAAAAAGATACGTACAAAGGAACAAAGAAAAGAATAATAGTAGATTCTTGTTGCAAACAGTGCAAGAGAAAGAAACAACAGTAGAACAACATCTTTAAAATGTTAAAAGGAAAAAAAGCTGTTGTTCTAAAACTTTACATTCAGTGAAAATGTCTCAAAAATGAAAGCAAGATGAAGACGTTTTTAGATGTATGAAAACTGAAAGAATTCATCAACTTCTTGAGAAGATCAATAAAATTGATAAATCTCTACACTAATCAGGGGAAAAGGGGAAATATAAATTGTCAATATCAGAAATGAGAGAGGTGATATCACTAGAGACTTTACAAATATCCAAATGATTCTACATACACAACTTTATACCAATAAACTCTGCAACTTAAAGGTAATGGGCCAACCCCTTGAAAGATACAGACCATCAAACCTCACTCAAGAAAAAACTAGACAGCATAAATATCCCTCCATCTATTAGAGAAGTTAACTTTGTAGTTTAGAAACTTCCTATAAAGAAATACTGAGGCAAAGATGGCTTCACTGGAATATTCTACCAAAGACTTAAGGAAGAAATAATATCAACTCTAAACAAATACTTCCACAGAATTGAAAAGGAGACTCCCCAGAATGCCCTGGTTTCAAAACAGATGAAGACATTACAAGTAAAACAATTGCAGACCAATATCCCTCATGAACATAAATGAAATTTTTCTTATCGAAATTTGAGCAAATTAAATCTGACACTATGTAAAAAGATAACACATTCTGACCGAGTGTGCAAAGTTGGTTTAACAGTAGAAATTTGCCAATGAGTTTCATAATAACAAAGAAACAAATAAGCAAAATAAAGAAAAATTATATTAACACCACAATAGATGCAAAAGAAAGCACTTGACAAATTTCAACATACATTCCAGATAAGAACTCTTAGAAAACTAGAAATACAAGGGAAATTTCTCAGTTTTAAAAAGGGCATCTACAAAAATACAGCTAAAAAACTGTAAATATAGCTTTACCTGAAATCAGAAACAGCAGGATGTCCAATCTCACTGCTTCTCTTCAATATTGTATTGGAATTTCTTGTCAGTGCAATAAAGCAAGAAAAAGAAATAAAAGGCATCCAGATTGGAAAGGCAGATATAAAATTGTTTTTATTCAAAAACAACATAATTGTTTATGTATAACTCCATTGCAATCTATAAAAAAACTACTAGAACTGTTAGGTGAGTTTAGGAAATGTTTCAGGATGAAAGATCAATATATAAAAATCAATCAGGCTTCCCTGGTGGTGCAGTGGTTGAGAGTCCACCTGCCGATGAAGGGGACACGAGTTCGTGTCCTGGTCCAGGAAGATCCCACATGCTGCGGAGCAGCTGGGCCCGTGAGCCATGGCCGCTGAGCCTGCGTGTCCGGAGCCTGTGCTCTGCAATGGGAGAGGCCACAACAGTGAGAGGCCCACGTACTGCAAAAAAAAAAAAAAAATCAATCGTAGTTTTATATACTAGCAATAAACAATCAGAACTTTAAATTTTAAAAAAATGCCAGAAGAAGGAATTCTTCCAAACTTATTCTATAAGGTCAGCATTATCCCAATACCAAAACCAAACAAGACACTATTTAAAAAAAAGAGAGAGAGAATTACAGGCCAATATCCCTCATAAACACAGATGCAAAAATCCTCAACAAAATATTAGCAAACTGAATTCAACAATATGTTAAAAGGATCATACACTGTGATCAAGTGGGATTTATCCCATGGATGCAAAGATGGTTCAAAATCTGCAAATCAATCAATATGATACTCCAAACTTAAGGATTAAAATTATATGATTATTTTAGTAGATTCAGTAAAAGCTTTTAACAAAACTTAACTTTCATTTATGATAAAAACTCTCAACAATGTAGGAATACAGGGAAAATAACCTCAACATAAAAAGACCATCTATGACACATCCACAGCTAACATCATCATTTCCTCTAAGACCTGGAACCAGACAAGAATGCCTACTCTCACCACTTTTATTCAACATAGTATTGGAAATCCTAGCCACAGCAAAAAGACCAAAAAAAAGAAAGAAAAAGAAAGAAAGAAAGAAAGAAAGAAAGGGAAAGAACAGAAAGAAATAAAAGCCACCCATATTAGAAAAGGAGTAAAACTATCACTGTTTGCAGATGACATGATACTATATATAGAAAATCCTAAAGACTCCACCAAAAAAACTCTTAGAATAAATGAATTCACTAAAGTTGCAGAATACAAAATTAACATACAGAAATCTGTTGTATTTCTATACAGTAATAATGATCTATCAGAAAGAGAAATATTACAAATAATCCAGTTACAATTGCATCAAAAAGAATAAAATACCTAGTAATAAATTTAACCAAGGAGGTGAAAGACTTGTACTCTGGAAACTATAAGACTTTGATGAAAGAAATTGAAGACAACACAAATAAATGGAAAGATAAACTGTGTTCATGGATTGGAAGAAGTAATATTGCTTTTTGTTTTTGCTTTTTAAATTTTTTCATAGATCTTTATTGGCGTATAATTGCTTCAAATACTGTGTTAGTTTCTGTTGTACACCAAAGTGAATCAGCCATATGCATACATATGTCCCCATATCCCCTCCCTCTTGAGCCTCCCTCCCATCCTCCTTATCCAACCCCTCTAGGTCATTGTAAAGCACTGAGCTGATCTCCCTGTGCCATGCTGCTGCTTCCCAACAGCTAACATTTTACATTCAGTAGTGTATACATGTTGATGCTACTCTCACTTTGCCCCAGCTTCCACCTCCCACCCCGTGTCCTCAAGTCCATTCTCTATGTCTACATCTTTATTCCTGCCCTGCAACTAGGTTCATCAGTACCTTTTTGTTTTTTTAGATTCCATATATATGCGTTAGAATACAGCATTTGTTTTTCTCTTTCTGACTTATTTCACTCTGTATGACAGACTCTAGGTCCATCCACCTCACTACAAATAACTCAATTTCATTTCTTTTTATGGCTGAGCAGTATTTCATTGTATATATGTGCCACATCTTCTTTATCCTTTCATCTGTTGATGGACACTTAGGTTGGTTCCATGTCCTAGCTATTGTAAATAATGGTGCAGTGAACATTGTGGTACATTTCTCTTTTTGAATTATGGTTTTCTCAGGGTATATGCCCAGTAGTGGGATTGCTGGGTCATATGGTAGTTCTATTTTTAGATTTTTAAGGAACCTCCATACTGTTTTCCATAGTGGTTGTATCAATATACATCCCCCCCTTCAGTGCAGGAGGGTTCCCTTTTCACCACACCCTTTCCAGCATTTATTTTTTCTAGACTTTTTTGATAATAGCCATTCTGACTGGCATGAGGTGATACCTCATAGCAGTTTTGATTTGCATTTCTCTAATAATTAGGGATGTTGAGCATCTTTTCATGTGCCTCTTGGCCATCTGTATTTCTTACTTGGTGAAATGTCTATTTAGGTCTCCTACCAATTTTTTTCTGGGGGGGCGGAGTACGTGGGCCTCTCACTATTGTGGCCTCTCCTGCTGTGGAGTACAGGGTCCGGACACACAGGCTCAGCAGCCATGGCTCATGGGCCCAGCCGCTCCGCGGCAATGTGGGACCGTCCTGGACTGGGGCACAAACCCGTGTCCCCTGCATCGGCAGGCAGACTCTCAACCTCTGCGCCACCAGGGGACCCCCCCCCATTTTTTAATTGGATTGTTTGTTGTTTTGATATTGAGTTCCATGAGCTCTTTGTATATTTTGGAGATTAATCCTTTGTCTGTTGTTTCATTTACAAATATTTTCTCACATTCTGAGGGTTGTCTTTTTGTCTTGTTTATGGTTTCCTTTGCTGTGAAAAAGCTTTTAAGTTTAATTAAGTCCCATTTGTTCATTTTTGTTTTTATTTCCGTTACTCTAGGAGGTGTGTCAAAAAAGATCTTGCTGTGGTTTATGTCAAAGAGTGTTTTTCCTATGTTTTCCTCTAAGAGTTTTATAGTGTCTGATCTTACATTTAGGTCTTTAATCCATTTGGAGTTTATTTTTGTGTGTGGTGTTATGTAGTGTTCTAATTACATTCTTTTACATGTAGCTGTCCAGTTTTCCCAACACCACTTATTGAAAAGGCTGTCCTTTCTCCATTGTATGTTCTTGCCTCCATTGTCATAAATTAGGTGACCATTTTTTTTGCTTTCTTTAAATTTTTGGCCATGCTGCATAGTATGCAGGGTCTTAGTTCCCTGACCAGGGATTGAACCCATGCTCCCTGCTGTGGAAGCAGGGAGTCTTAACCACTGGACCACCAGGGAAGTCCTGGAAGAAGTAATATTGTTACAATTCCCATACAAACCAAAACAATCTAAAAATTCAATGCAATCCCTATCAAAATTCCAATGACATTTTTCACAGAACTAGAACAAATAATTGTAAAATTAGTATGTAACCACAAAAGACCCCAAAGAGTCAAAGCAATCTTGAGAAAGAAGAACAAAGTTGGAGGTATTATGCACCCCAATTTCAAACTATATTACAAAGCTACAGAAATCAAAACAGTATGGTGCTTGTACAAAAACAGATATATAGATCAATGGAACAGAAAGAGATCTCAGAAATAAACTCACCCTTATATGTTTAATTAATCTACAATAAGGAAGGCAAGAATATACAATGGGAAAAGACAGCCTCATCAATAAACGGTGTTGTGAAAACTGGACAGCTACATGTAAAAGAGTCAAACTGGACCACTTTCTTATACCAAGTACAAAAATAGACTAAAAATGGTTTAAAGAATTAAATGTAAGACCTGAAACCATAAAAATCTGAGAAGAAAACATAGGCAGTAAGCTCTTTGACATCAGTATTAACAATATTTTTTGGATATGTCTCCTCAGGCATGGGTGACAAAAGCAAAAGTAAACAAATGGGACTACATCAAACTAAAAAGCTTTTGCACAACAAAGCAAACCATCAACTAAATGAAAAGGCAACCTACTGAATGAGTGATGATATTTACAATAATATATTCAATAAGTGATTAATATCCAAATTATATAAATAAATCATACAGCTCAATATCAAAAAACAAACAATCCAATTAAAATGGGCAGAGGACCTAAATAGACATTTCTCCAAAGAAGACATACAAATGACCAACAGACACGTGAAAAGATGTTCAACATCACTAATCATGAGGGAAATGCAAATCAAAACCACAATGAAGTGTCACCTAACACTGTCAAAATGGCTCTCATCAAAAAATCTACAAATAACAAACGTTAGTGAGGATGTGGAGAAAAGGAAACCCTCATGCACCATTTGGGAATGCAAATTGGTGCAGCCAATACCGAAAACAGTATGGAGGTTCATTCAAAAAAATAAAAATAGAACTACCATATGATCCAGCAATTCCACTTCTGGATATTTACCTAAAGAAAACATAAACACTAATTTCGAAGGATATGTGCACCCCTATGTTCATTGCAACATCATTTACAATAGCCAAAATATGGAAGCAACCTGTATCCACTGATAGATGAATGAATAAAGAAGATGTAGGTATATATACATATATATAATGGAATATTAATCAGCCATAAAAAACAGTGAAATCTTGCCATTTGTGACAACATGGATGGATCTAGAGGGTACTCTGCTAAGTGAAATAAATCAGACAGAGAAAGACAAATACCACATGATCTCACTTATATGTGGAATCTAAAATAACAAAATAAATAATCAAATGAAACAAAACAGACACACAGAAACAGAATAAACTAGTGGTAGTTTGGGGGGTGAGGGGGAAGGTAGTGAAATAGGTGAAGGGGATTAAGAGGTAGAAACTCCCAGCTACAAAATAAATATCAGAGAGAGGTAATATACAGCAGAAGGAACGTAGTCAATAATACTCTAATTATTTCGTATGGTGACAGTTACTAGACTTATTGTGATCATTTCATAATTTATTTAAATGCTGAATCACAATGTGTGCACCTGAAACTAAAATAATATTATATGTCAACTATCCTTCAATTACAAAAAAGGAGATAGACATCTTACCTTCATAGGAAGGGAAACTAAGCTAACAACCGGCTGCTTAATGGGAATAATAAAAGCAAAGAGATTGTGAAATAATATCTTCAGAGACAGAGAATACTGGGCAACGTAGAACTGAATATACAACCAAACTATCTTCACAAATAAAGGTTACATAAAAATATCATCAGATTCATGAGCACAAGCATTTCTATTTTCCCTCAATTGATATTTATTCTAGTTCTAATAACATCCCAATATTTTGTTTTAATATGTTAAAGATAACTTTAAAAATTATGGAAGAACAAAAGTTCAGAAAAAGCTGAATAAACTTGGAGTTAAAGAAATGAAAGGCAAAGAAATGAAACAAAGTGTGGTGACTTAATCAGATGGTAAAATATTTTAAGATTTACAGATTTAAGACTTAATGAGTGAGAAAAATAATACTAGGAAAATAAGCTACCTCTCTGGAAAAAAATGGATCCTTACTGCATATCATATACAAAATAAATTCAAATGAATTAAGGACTGAATTATAGATGGCAATATTTCAAAGGTTTTTGAAGAAAATATACAAGAATATCTTTAACATCAGGGTAGGTATGGATTTTGTCAACAAGACACAAAAATAATAAATTAAAGGAAAAAGCCAAAATTATATTGCATTAAAATTAAGAACATCTATTTTTCTAAGTACAGCATAAAGGAAGAGCCAAAACAAACTTCAACTGGAGAAAAAAATGTCTGCCCCATACATATTACTGACAAGAGATATTTACTATCTATTAATGACAAAAGATGTTGTAATGGACTGAATGTTTGTGTCCTCTCTAAACTCATATGTTGAAATCCTAACCCCCAATGGGATGGTGTTAGGAGGTGGGACCTTTGGGGGGTAATTAGATCATGAGGGTGGAGCCCTCACAAATGGGATTAGTATTCTTATAAGAAGAAACTAGTAAGAGAAGATCTCTCTCTCAGCCGTGTGATGATTTAAGGATAAAATGGCTGTTTGCAAACCAGGGAAAGTGACCGAAGACTAGATCTGCTAGAACCCAAATCATGGACTTCCTGGCATCCAGAACAGCTAGAAATAAATGTTTGCTGTTTAAGGAAAAAAAAATTGCACTTAAAAAATGACACTAAGAAATATGAAATAATTAGGGATAAACCTGACAAGAAACATGAAAGACGTGTGCACTGAAAACTACAAAACATGACTGAGAATAATTAAAGGTGTAAATAAGTGGTGAGAGATACTGTGTTCATCAATCAGAAGACTCAATAATATTAAGAAATCAACTCTCCCCAAACCAATCTATAGATTTTAAACAAACCCAATTAAAATCTTCCCATGCTTTTCTGTAGAAATTAACTGACTGATTCTAAAATTGATATAAAAATCCAAAGGATCTAGAATAGCTAAAACAGTGTGGAAAGGGATGATCAATTTGGAGAACTAACACTTATGAAGCTACAATAGTTAGGACAGTTTGGTGTTGGTGTAAAGATGACAAATAGATAAATGGAGCAGGATAGAGTCTAGATATGGACCCACACATATACAGACAAATGATTCTGACAAAGTTTCAAAGGCAATTCAGTTGAGAAAAATTGGTCTTTTCAACAAATGGTGCTGGAATAATTGAATATATATATAAATTGAATGGTACAAGATATGGATACATATACAATATATATGTATATATGAATGATCCATATCTTGCACCATGAAATTAACTTAGCATGAATCATAGACCTAAATGTAAAATTTAAACCTATAAAAGTTCTAGAAGAAAACTTTTCTGACTTTGTATTAGATAAAGTTTTATTAGATATGACACCAAAAACACAATCTGTAAAAGAAAGTACTAACATCAAATTTTAGTTTAGTTTAGTTTAGAAAGTACTAACATCAAATTTAGAAAACTGAACATCAAATTTTAATTTTAATCAAAATTTAAAACTTGTGCTTTTTGAAATGCACTGATAACAGAATGAAAAACACATGCTACAGACTTGGAAAAAATATTTGCAAATTACATATCTGATTAAGGACTTGTATTAAAATATACATTTTAAAATACTCTTAAAACTCAATAATAAGAAAACAAACAGTGGGCAATAGACTTGAAAAGGCACTTCACCAAAGATATACTGATGGCAAATAAGTACATGAAAAGACCCTCAACTGCATTAAATTAAAACCACAATGAGCAAAACAGACCTATTAGGATGGCTAGAACTTTTTTTTAAAGATTTACTGTATCTGATTTACTGTATGTGCTCCAAGGATTTTGGAGCAACTGAACTCTCATACATGCTGGTGGGAATGAATGTAAAAAGGTTCAACTCCTTTGGAAAAAAATATTTGACAGTTTTTTTATTTTTTGGTTTCGTTAGTCCACACCATGTGGCGTGCAGGATCTTAGTAACACGTGCCCCCTGCATTGGAAGCCACGGAATCTTAACCACTGGACCACCAGGGAAGTCCCTGATAGTTTTCTTAAAAAGTGAAACATATACCTACGTATAATCTAGGCAATCCACTTCCAGATTATTTACCGAAGAAAATAAAAGTATATATCAGAACAAAGACTAGTACACAAATGTTCATTGTAACTTTATCTGTATTAGCCCAAAACTGGAAACAGCACAAATGTTCAACACAGAAAAAAGGGTAAAGAAACTGTGATATAGTGATATAATGGAACACTACTCAGCCATAAAAATGCATGAACTGTCGATACAAGCAACGACACGGGTGAATCTCAAAATAATTATGCTGAGTGAAAGAAGCCAGACACTTCCCCCCGCTGCAAAAAATACATACTTTTGGATTCTATTTGTCCAAGGTTCCAGAAAACACAAACTAACCTATCGTGACAGAAAACAGGGCACTGGCTGACTGGGGATGGGAGGGGTTCATGAGGAAGGGCAGGAGGAAGAGATTACAAAAAAGTATGAGGAAACTTGGGTGTGATGGGTGTTTGCATTATCCTGATTAGTTTGACAGCTTCATGGGTGTAAACATTTGTCAAAACTTACCAAACAGTACACCTTAAATATGCACTGCTTGTTTCATGGCAATTATTCCTCAATAAAGCTGATAAAATTTTTAAATATGAAAAAGTAGACTAGATCTTTCCTTTTATACAGAATCCAGACACGCTTCAAGGAAGATTTGAGGTGAAAACTATGGTGACCCCACAAAGAGTCATCAGGCTATAGTCTTGGGAGGTAGGAGGATTCACCTAGAGGTTGAAGCAATTTCTTTTCACCTAAAGCTTGACTAGACCAAGGTCAGATTCAAGTGGTTGGGGCCTAAAGAATGTTAATTTGAGGATGTTAGTTTAAGAAAAGAAATACAAAATTAAAAATGTTAAATTAGATTCAGAAGTGATTATCAATACAGAATAAGAAACCAGAAAACCTTTCCAACTTTACAAAGCTGACACACACCTCAAATTGCACAAAATTCAAAAAGTGATGTATATATTCATTAATTCACCACTTACACTTCTTAATACTATTTGTGCAAAATCTTTGTTCATCTCTTTTATGACAATTTTATAACATTGTCTATAAGAAGATAAAAAGATAGTTCATTCATTCCTCTAGAAACACCCATATAGCATGAGCCATTGTACATGCAGCATTATTTATTAAATTCCTAACCAGAGCACACTTTCTAGTTTGATTTCATATTGATAGGAACTACATTACATTACTAATAATTGGAAGAATTTCCATAGACTCGCTTCCATTTCTGTTCATTTCAACCCAAGTTCCTCCTCACTAGCTACATACTTCTAGTTCTGGACAGCTTAGCACCCACTCATTTCGTGATAAAATCTCCAACCATACGGATTCTTGTCTCAGTGCTGGGTACGTTGGCCCAGTTGATGGAACGAGTATTTCTGGAAGGCCGTCCTACACTGGGATGGCTAGCAATACCTTAACTAAATATGGAAATGTCTGTGGCCCACATAAATACATCCCTCTTGAATTGCGTCCCCTAGAATTTTCGTAGTCACTCCAATGATACCCAATCCAAGTAAATATAACAGGGCAGAGAGCATTCGAGGGGAGAAAAGACAATTGTCAACCAATTTCAGTTAAAATATCTAGCTCTCGAAAATTTTGGAAAATCCTGTAACTAATGAACACTTCAGTAGAGTCCCTCCTGCAGCCTCAGAAGGGCCCTGCAAGTAAGGGACCCTGCAGGTTAACATCCTTAGTTTCCCAGTGGAATGACCTTTAAGCCTCTATTTCTTCTTCCACCTTCCTATTTTCTCTCTACTGTTTGCTCTCTCCCTCACAACCATTTCCCAGCTTCTTTCAGTTTCTCAGTTTAGAGGATAATGATAGGTACTTGGCTTTATATGTGATCTGTATAACACCTTGAGAACTATAGCTCCTTTTCACATACAGAGGAAGTTATCATCACGATACCTTCAGCAAACTGAGCATTTATCAAGATAGAGAGAAATACCCTTTGCTTAAGATATATTAATATATTGCTTCAGATGAGAAACCAATATGTGCACACATTTTTTTAAAATTAAGTGTATGTGGGACTTCCCTGGAGGTCCAGTGGTTAAGACTCCGCCCTTCCACTGCAGGGGGCACGGGTTCCATCCCTGGTCGGGGAACTAAGATCCCACACGTCGTGCAGCATGGCCAAAAAAAAAAAAAAAGAATTAAGCATATGTAAAGAATTTGAGAATTTTGGTCCTCAAACATAAACACAGACGCCAGTTTTTATTATTCCTATGGAATTAAAAGTCAGATTAATTAGAATTATCAGAGAGTGGCATCATTTAATTAATTTTTTTCTGCCCAACTTAAAATCCTTAACTGAAACATCCTTTGTTTTCATTCTGCATTATTCAGAATCTTTGTAAATTTTAAGTGGACAACTTTTGTCACTTAGTGATAATAGCCTGAATGTAATTTAATGTGATTAATTAGGTTGCTGAATTCTTTCAGGAATGTGATTCATACCAGAGTGCCTGTGTCACTTACAATTCTTTGTAGTGAAAGTAGCACAAAACCTATAGAGTGGCTAAAACTATAAATGGTAGCTTGAGCGAATGTTTGTAATTATTCCTGGAGCAGGGCTTACTTCAGGTAAGGCTTGATCCAGGAGTTCAATGGTTGACAGTATGAGCCTGAATTCCCTCTGTCTCTGACCTCTATCTTCTGTCACAGTGGCTTCAAACTCAGGTTCTTCATAGTAGTTACCCCAGCAGAGCCATGCTCTCTCCCCTAGGTAAGAAAATGCTGCCACCATTTCAGAACTCACACCCTTATACAATATAGTTAAAGAAGGGAGCTACTCATTTCCAGAAGGCCAGCAAACATCTCATTCCATTTCATTGGCTCTGAATAGTACCTATTCATCTTTGAACCAGGCAATATGGCAGGGGAAATGGCGAAGAGGAATATAGTGCTTGGCTTACGTCAATCTAAGCTCACTTCTAAGGCAGTCATGGGGTCAATTCTGCACACACCAAACAGCTCTAGTGTGCTGTGGGGGACAGGCAGTGAGGGTAGATGTTCCAGAGGAAAATAATGGCGAGGGAGAATGGATATCAGGGACGCAACCACGAAATAACTGTCCACCACAACATCTATGAAATGATTAGGCTTTGAAGTCAGGAATCTGGAGCTCTAATTCCATCAGATTCCATCATTTATTATGTATAGAACCTCATGCAAGTTGACTTTTTTAAGGCTGTTACCTCTTCTGTAAAATAGTGAAAATAATACCTACTCCCCAAAGTTATTATGAAATTTACATAATATACATACAGTGAATGACAGAGTGTCTGATCCATCGTAGGTGCTCAATAATAATTTTCACTCTTGTACAAATTCTTCAGTCCTACGAATGGCTGCTATTAAACTGGAAGGCAGGGGAATTCTCTTTTACAGAGAACAAATCACCACTCTGGTTAGAAGAAAAACAGATATGGACTTCAGGGAGCAATTGACTTTTCACCATTGACCTCACCCAATGGGTAGAAAATCCCCTTGCAAGCCTCCACTGAGAGGTATCTTAGGATGGAACTAGTCCTGAGGTCCCAAATCCAAACTGAAACTCGTTTTCCAGATAAATAATGATCTGAATTGTGATCAAGTTCCTATACTTGCTCAGAAGTATCCATTTAAGTCCACAGGGTAGCTAAAAACTAGGACCTTCAAAGTACATTGGGTGTGATTGCAATGGATTCTTCCCCAAACATAAGTCCATCTACATCAGAGTTTCTATGGGGAAGATATATTCATAAGTGATCTCTAAATGAATTTTCAATACAGGTCCCATTATAAAATAGTGAGTAGTTTAGTCTGGCAGCAAACACATCATTGAGTGTATATATTTTTTTAATATTTGAAAAATATCATTGAGTATATATATTTTTTAATATTTAAGAAATCTAAATGGAGTCATCTTTCATAGAAAATCCCTGGGGGAGGGAGCAGTAGATGGACAGAGAACAGCAAAACAACATATTATTTAAAGATATGTCACACTTCCTAAGGTCCATCCCCTCTGCTATCCAGTCAGTGTCCCCAGACCATGCTGCAGCACACCAACAAAGGCTCTTTCTCTGTATTTCTCTGCAAAATGCTCTTTTACATATATGAAATAGCTTTGGGGATCTTTTCTTTGGGGGAGAAAGGACCAAAGTGAAAAAAAGTCTTCTCATAGAGAAGCAAATCATCAGACCAGACCAGTAGGTATCCCTTCCCCAGCCCAAACAATGGGATAATTTCTGGTGGGCCATCCTCAGCTCCAATGAAGTTCACTGCTTTTTTTTTTTAATTCACAGCTCCCACTCTGTGGAATATTGCAGGTGTGAAGCAGCTGTGTTCAGAGTAACATCTCATACATTTGCACAGTGTTTCAGGCTGGGCTTCCATCTTTCTACTTTTCCTTTCTCTTTTCTTTTTTTTTTCTTTTCTTTTCCTTCTCATTTGAGTTTATAGAACTTCACTCTAGTACTCAATAGCCATTATGGCTAGAGAGCACCTCCTTTAATTCAACGTAAAATCCTCCTGCTATAATAGCAAGGAGGTTTCTTTCTTCTTCCACTCTGTTGATATTTGAGCACAGCTGGTCAATCAATTCTGTGTTAAAAACTTTCATGAACTTGAAGATATTATTAGATTTCCTCCCTTCTCCTGGCCATGGAGTTATCCCCACTCATTTGCTAAAATATTTCTTGCTTACAAATGATTTTATCATCTGTGTTTTTCTTATTTACCCTATCCCCAATTTCCCCATCCCTTCCTGAACTGAACCCCTCACTTTGGTTATGGAATATAACCAAAAGGAATATTGGAATATAATCAAAGGAGAGAAAAGTAAGTAATATAATAAGAGGAGAGGAATAAGGAATATAATTAGTGACCAGAAAGGAATATAATGGGAGGAAAGAAAAGTAACTGTGGGCTTGGTCTTTAGATAGACCAGGAGTTGAATCTTGGCTCTGTTGCTGACCTTTTTGGAACATTCTTACAAATTACTCAACACTTCCATTCCTTATGTAAAATAGAGATAATTCATAGGGGTATTGTGAAAACTAAATGATATACTACATGAAGAAAAAGCTTTTCTGGCACCAAAGGCTCAATAAATATTTATGGTGATGTGGAACGCATTGTGATTACCCCACCCAGATCCCCTTGAATTCCTTTGACCCTTTCTGTGCATTTATTCCTACTCCTTGGTTTTTACTTTCAGTGACCCTGCACATGTCTCTCCTTGGGAGGATGAGCCCAGGGCTGTTGGAGCAGAAGTACCTGGGAATTTACATGGCCCTGGGGTGGGCCTCCACAGTGACTGGTGATGTACATGTATGGAGGCCCAGCCTCGTCCCAGTTGCCTCGTGGAGGACAATCAACTCCCACTCAGGCTCTCTTGAAGGATGAGGCTAAACATATCACAGTGGAACTTGGTCTGAAGCCCACTTGTGGCTTTGCTTCTTCCCTTTCCCTGTCCTGATACTTACCCCCTCCATCACTGATTTCTCCTGGGAGCACTTCCTTAATAAATCAGTTGTATGCAAATGCTCATCTCAGGACCTGTTTCTGGGGTCCTGACCTAAGACAGTTACCAATGCAATGATCATTCCTCACGGTGTTCAGATACCTCAGTTTAAGAAACATAATACTGATTTTCACTCAGGTGAGCCAATACTCTGAAAAAAATTCCCAAAGAGAGCCACTTCCTTAACTCATCACATTATAACAAACTGTGGCACATTGTGAATTATTTAGTAAATTGCCAGAAGAAAGGGAGGCTTTAAGCAGGTGGCATGGATATTTCCAGAATAATTCACAATAATTCATTCATTAGAAACTACCTTTCCATCCCTCACCTTGTTTTTGTACTACTGAGCCTACAAGGAATGAAACCCTTCCCAACCTGTGGACACAGTTCTGCTCAGCATTAAGAAAATGTGTGTCTAATCTCATCCCCTCCTTTGCAAGAGAGACTAGAGACAGGGTCTTGAGAAGTTGGAACAAGACCTCTTATTCAAGCCACCCTGGAGAAGGAGACACACAAGCAAACAGCTGAGAGCAAGCACAGACACACACCGAAGTTGGAGTGGAAGAAGAGTCTGAGGTCTTACAGAAACGGGCTCAGGGCAAGAGCAATGAAGAACACTCAGAAAGCATCCCGTGTGATTGCCAACCAGGCCCTTGGGTCATTGCATCTGAGGTGTGGGAGCGTGTCAGGCTGGCTTAAAAGTCCAGATGCAGAGATTTTAGAGCTGAAGACCACAGAGTGTGGGAGTTTACTGCATCTCACTGTCAAGCCACCACTCCTGAAGGGGGCATTTAAGGGACTTCAAATAAGTTAATTTACTCCTCCCATGGGTCATCTCTGATCTTTGTTTTCACCTTCCCCATTGCACCCAACTTCTGGATTGGTCAGCAATTAGTCAATAATCTGCTGCCCCTAATTTAAGTGGAAATCAAATAACCAAAGGAAGCAGCACATTTAGGGTTCCCTCCGCCCTCCAGGGCAGGACCACACCTGTCCTATACTACGTGAGCTTTGTGACAGCTTTCTCTTAAGAGGCTGTATTTCAGTTCGCTGAGGCTGCCAAAAACGCAATCCCAAACATGCAAAGCAGTGTGACCATTATTTTTCATGTGCATTTGCCTTTCTTGAGTCTTATGGGGCAAAGGTCTATACTTTTTCAATTTTAAAATTAATCCGATCACTCCCTTCCATTACCAAGTCTCATTCCACTTAGGCTGAGTTTGAGTCCTTGTAAAAATCAAAGGGATATGCTTTTGTTTTAGCCAAGATCACCCTCCAACCTTGTAGCATAATTGGACTTCCTATCAAATCCACCCACACAACTGCAACCCCATTCATTTTTTTAAACTGGATTTTTACGTTTAAATTGGTAACTACTGAGAGGATTTTTAAACAGCTATGTTAGACCACTTTGTTTTTTTTCTAAAAGATGAGGAATCACTATTTATCTTGCCAAGGCCACAGCATGATAAATACATTGAGAAAGCAAAGCATACACACACACACCAAGTTTCTACAAGGCCTCTTTTCCCGTTGTCATGGTTTCTGTTGAAGCCTGGTACCTATGGTAATCCTATTTGGATAATGTTCTAGTTTTTGTTTGTTTGCTTATTTGTTTGTTTGTTTTAAATATGGCACCATTTCCATACTTTAGATTATTGGCTGGTGCTGGGAAGGAATTTAGAACACTCTTCCTCAATACCTTGTTCTCTCACCCCGGCCTGCTTTTGAACCAATTGTTTACATCCAAACCCATTTCCTTATTTAATCCATAGAGGTTGTTGAGGTGTCTTGGATTATTTAGACTTTGAGCACAACAGAAATAAGTTCTTCTCAAAGTTACTGATGATAAATTAGGAGTTTGAGATTTACAGATACACACTACTATATAGAAAATAGATAAACATAGATAAAAATAGATAAGCTATATTTATTGTAATAACTATAAACCATAACATTGTAATAACTTATAATGGAAAAGACTGAAAAAAATATATATGTATATATATATATACATACATATACATATATATATATGAATCACTTTGCTGTACACCAGAAACTAACACAACATTGTAAGTCAACTATATTTCAATTAAAAAGAATCTGTTTAATTACTGATGAGTTATGTATTGTCAAAAGCAATGACTACTTCCCAATCAATGATTCTCATCTTATTAGACCTTTCAGCAACATTTGAAATAACTGATCACTATTTCTGCCTTAAAACCTGTTCTTGGGCTTCCCTGGTGGTGCAGTGGTTGAGAGTCCGCCTGCCGATTCAGGGGACGCGGGTTCGTGCCCCGGTCCGGGAAGATCCCACATGCCGCGGAGCGGCTGGGCCCATGAGCCATGTCCACTGGGCCTGTGCGTCCGGAGCCTGTGCTCCGCAACGAGAGAGGTCACAACAGTGAGAGGCCCACGTACCGTAAAAAAAAAAAAAAAAAAAAAAAAAAAACCTGTTCTTCACTTGGCTTCCAGGAAATCATACTCTTTTTGACACCTCCTTCTCAGCTTCATAGGCTGGTATCTCCTTATGTCTCTGAGCCCCCAGTTTCAATTCATAGACCCCCTTCCCTAAGAAGTGACCTAAGTGATCTCATCCCATCTCATGGTTTTAAACCATCTATCTGCTGATAAGCCTCAAATTTCTATCTCCAACTTGGAACTCTCTCTCTCATCTCCAGACTCATATCCAAGCTTACTTGGTAACGCCACTTGGATATCCAATAGACACATACCTCTGAACATGTTCCAAATGAGGATGTTTACACACACACACACACACACCCTCTTCTCCAATCTTCCCCATGTTAACTGAACCTCCGTTCAACCTGTTAATCCAGTACCTGTTTACATCAATATCCTGAGGGAATCAATAACTCTACTCTTACTCTAAAAGCTGTCATCAAATCCTATTGTCTCTACCTTCACAATATACCCGGAACCTGACTGCTTACCATCCCCATTACCACCACCTTGATCCAGTGCCGACTGGATAATTCTAGTAGCGTCCTGACTGACCTCCCTTTCTTTGTCTTTGCCCTTCATCCATCTATTCTCAGTCAACATAACATCCAGAGCCATCCTGTTAAAAGGTAAGTATGATCATCTCAGTCTTCTGTACAAAACCCTCCAATGGCTTCCCATGGGACTCAAAGCAAAAGCCAAGTTCCTTTCTATGATTTACAAGATTCTACATGGTCAGGTCTTCATCCCCACTGTAACGTCACCTCCTATAACACTCCCCCTCATTTACTCCATTCTAGTAATCCCAGCCCCTTTGCTTTTCCCCATAAAAATGCCAGGCATGCCCCAGCCCTGTGGCCTTTGCGCTTGCTCTTCTCTCTGCCTAGCTTACTTGTCCTCCAGATACCTATTATGCATGACTAGTTCTCCCACTGATTTCAGGTCTTTGTCTAAAACCACCTTCTCCGTGAGGCTACAGTTACCTCTCTCCCTAAAACTCTTCCTTCCCCTCTTTATTTATTATTAGCCCTTATCACTTTCAAGCATGTTATTTACTTTACTTATATATTTTGTTTATAATCTGTCTCATTCACTGAAATGTAATACCCATGAAGGGAGGAGTTTTTTCTATTTTGTTCATTACTGAATCCCCAGCTCCCAGTGCCGGAAGTACAGTAGGTGCTTAATGCATATTGGTTGAATGAATGAATAATGCTTAATATATACAGAGATAGTTTTATCTAACCCATCTCAATTATCCAAATCAAAAGAAGATAGAGTAAGAGTTGCTCTGGGAATGGATACAAGAATGGTCATGGGAAATGGGCATCATCAGAAAATCTACAAACAACAAATGCTAGAGAGGATGTGGAGAAAAAGGAACCCTCTTGCACTGTTTGTGGGAATGTAAATTGATACAGCCACTATGGAGAGCAGTATGGAGGTTCCTTAAAAAACTAAAAATAGAATTACCATAGGACTCAGCAATCCCACTACTGGGCATATTCCCAGAGGAAACCATAATTCAAAAAGACACATGCACCCCAGTGTCCACTACAACTCTATTTACCATAGCCAGGTCATGGAAGCAACCTAAATGCCCATCGACAGACAAATGAATAAAGAAGATGTGGTACATATATACAATGGAATATTACTCAGCCATAAAAAGGAATGAAATTGGGTCATTTGTAGAGACATGGATGGACCTAGAGACTGTCATACAGAGTGAAGTAAGTCAGAAAGAGAAAAACAAATATCGTATATTAACACATATATGTGGAATCTAGAAAAAATGGCACAAACAACTGGTTTGCAAGGCAGAAATAGAGACACAGATGTAGGGAACAAACATATGGACACCGAGGGAGGAATGCGAGGGGGGGAAGAATTGAGAGATTGGGAGTGACATAGATACACTAATTTGCATAAAATAGATATCTAATAAGAACCTTCTAACTTTACATGCTATCATATGCATTAGTCATTAGATGCACCTAGTTGGGAAGAAATGGATTTCACCCAACTCATCCAGCGTCTTAGGCTGCTACGTACTTACCTTGTACTAGATTACCTACTGAAGCTTTACCAAGCCCTCAGCTTTTTTCCATGCCATAGGGGTAGCAAATGTACCAGCCAGTAGTGCCAATTTTATAGGACTACATCACTGTGCCCTTCTTCAAGGTATATGTAAACATGAAGTTTCTTGACCTTGATATATCAGAGAATTATGTGGAGTTTTGCTTAAAAATGGAGGTTCCATAAATTGATGACACGATGGATCCCCCAGCGTGGCCATTCAAATCCCTCTGCCTGATTCTCCTGCCCTTTGTTTTCCTGATTTTTCCCATTCTCCTCTTTGCAAAATTTTTTTGCTTCCCTTTTGTTGTTATTATTATTATTTTAAATTTGAAGGTGCATAGCAGGGATTCTATACAGCTCACTTGAAAGCAACAGAAAATTAGTCAAGTAGTGAAAAAGTACCTGCAATTGTATTACTCAGTGGAGACCCATTTAGACAATTTTTCAGAATTGTGGTAAGTCTTCCAATTTTGTTTGTTTGTTTGTTTGTTTGTTTGTCTTTCTGTGTCTCAGATTCCATCATACCTAAGACTGAGGGTGGCTTCCTTTCCCATATTGCCTCACCTGCAGGCATGAAGTTACCTACAGGCACTCATGTGCATTAGCTGTTAATTTGGGGGTTGAGGATATTACTATTAGGGTGTGGAAGATTTGTTTCATACAGGGAGTTATGGAGCATCTTCAGGGGATCTGAGACCTAGAAAACAGCAGTCCTATTCAAGGAAGACCCTGTTACCAAGGAGCCCAGTTATCCATCAATGTACCACAAAAATTAAACCATCTCTTGTAACAGCAGTGGAAACACTGTGGGCAATGAATTCTTAGGGGGTGGCAAAACAGATGAAATCCAGTCATCACGTTTTACAACAGATCTGCTGCTTGATAAAGTACAACTGGAGAGCAGGCTGTTAGCAATAAGGCCATTTCTAAGAATAAAATGAGAGTCTGTAGAAGATCCATTTGAATTATTAACTCCAAAAACGTGGCTGGAGAAGAAAATTGTTGCGTGTATCACTGGCTTTTCTCCTCACGTGTATGATTAGAACAAAGGGAGGCACAGAAGAGCGGTGGAAAGACGGGAACGCAAATTTTCTTCCGACATAAGGAGGCACATTTTCATGCAGTGCCTCGTCAATACATGGAGAGGCCACCTACCAGGTAAAGAAAAACACTGCGGCCATTGGGAAAGCAAGCAGATGCCCAAGCAGGGGAAAACCACACTCCTTTTTACCCAACACCGTTGCTTTTTTTGGCTTCCAAAAGCATTCCTTTAACACCAAGTGGACACCTCTAGCCTTTATTCTGCACCCTGTGGATTTCCCCTCCCTGCTCCAGACACCCCAATCCAGACTCCATTTAAAATGCAAGGCATGTTGGGAGTCACAAGGAAACAGCCAAGGTGACCATCACGATCTTCTCTCTTGTATTGGCATTAAAAACGGAGGATGAATCAATATGGAGAGACGTATTTGTGCTTTCCAATTCAGTATTTTTCACCACATTAATCACGAGATGTGAAATCTTTCATCCAAAGAGAAGCAGAGACACATGTTCACAGGTCACAGTGGCCAATGCTCTCCTTTGATTTTATGAGCATGTTTCTTCAATGTCATATGGAGACAAACAGACACATCCTGACTCCAGAAAATAAGGTGCTTCGTTATGGAAGCCAGTCAGTGAAGGAAAAAAGACCCACACTGCCATTGATACTGAAGATGCTGGAATGTAATTTGGTCTTTCCCTCTTCTGGAATTTGCTCTCAGGACCCTTCCACATCTTCCTTTTCAAATCCTTTGAGTAGAAAGTTCCAAAATCTTCTTTAAAGAATGTACAACAGGACCCTTCAGAACGTGTAGGTCTTATAGATGGCAAATACTGTCAGTAAGTAATGTCAGTGTTTCCTGTTTCCTTCCTTGTTAAAGATGTATGCCTTTCTCATATAAAGCAAGAAAATATAAGATAAGCTGAATAATATCTAAGACTGTTAGGACTTACTTGTCTTTCTATTTAAAAGATGGGGGAAATAGAGTTTACACCTCATATATTGCAGATCTGATAAGGGCACTTCAAGAAAGACAGTCTAAGACCCAAAATAAGGGGGAAAAATGCTCCAGATATGCTCAGTCTGAATATCTGGAGGATGAAAGGCATATAATCAAAGGTTACTAAATCTGCACAGATAAATAGACTTGTTCACCATATTATGGAATAACAGAGCTAAAGTACTTGAAGGAGGTAGTTTGGGGTTGAATTATTGCAATTTTTTGTGTTGGGTTGTAGGGTTTTTTATGTGATTTTTTTCATATCACAGGGTGAATATAGATTTAGAAAGCAGTTCTTTCTCTGACGTTGTATATAAGAGCCAGAGAAGATTTGGGTTCAATTTATTTGTATTTATTTATTTTGTTTCAGGCATTCATCTAAGCACTTTTTAAAAATTAATTTATGAATCCCCACTTTGTGTTCAGTAAGGTAGGTACTCTTATTATCATCATTTTTCAGATGGGAACTGAGGCTCAGAGAACGTAAGTAACCATCTTGACATCACACAGCGGGTAGGTGGTAGAGACTGGCCCCAGGGTCTGTGCTCGCAACTATTCCATCACCTCTCATTCAATCACACATTCACACATTCAATAAATGTTCAGTGAGCACCTTGGGGGGAAAAGCACTGTGCTAAGTATTAAATAGTATCCTTTCTTCAAAATGTCAGCAATTAAGAAGAGAGATGAGACATGAACACAAATGCCTACATCCTAAAGAAGTGTGTGACAAGTTACCTAACAGAGACACCTGGAATATAAGAAGCAACTTTGTAATCCCTACAAGTGGTCCAAGGAGAGCGGGATATGGCAGAAGCAATAGGAGGAAGATTTAGGAGGAAGGGACTAAGAGTCACGTCAGGAATCATTAGAAAGGGAGCCTACGGTAAAAACCATTCCAATGTTGAGAAAAGAGAGTTCTCTGTGGGAGAAAAATCAGTTCTTAGAAAATGCTGAGGTTTTGCCAATTTCAATGTGCTGTCGACTCAGTGAGGCCAGATCTCTTGGAGCAAAACTTGGCTCTTGCCTTTTTTCCCACTTGGACAGTAAGGAAACTGACCAAGTATTTGCACTCTTTAAAAATATAATTTAGCTACAACACATCCATGAGAAGGACTAAAATCTTTTTTTAAAAAAGAAGACCTGACAATACTGACAATGCCAAGTGTTGCCAAGAATAAGGGGCAAATGAGACTCTCATAAACTGAAGGTGGAAGTATTAGATGGTACCACATCTTTGGAAAAAGGTTGAACTGTTTCTTATAAAACTCAATATACACCTACTCTATAAGTCAGCAATTCTATCCCTAGGTATTTATCCCAAAGAAATAAAGACAGAGGTCCACAAAAAGGCTTGTACAAGAAACACAACATAGTCGAATCTCGAAAACATTATGCTGAGTAAAATTAGCCAGACACAAAGACTACAAGATCTCTGATACCATTTATATGAAGTTCTAGACTTGGAAAAATTATTATTAGGTGTTCATATCAGAACAATGGTTGGCCCTGGGAGAGTTAGTGCAGTTATTACTGGGAAGGAGCATGAGGGACCCTCCTGGATGATGATGATGGTCTATATCTTGATAGGTGCTTGGGTGGCACAGATATATGCAGTTGTCAAAACTCATTAGTATCACTTAAGATTTATATATTCCATTGCATATAAATTTTACCCTGAAAGACAAGGAAGTCTAAAAGATATTAAATTCTAGTTAAAGATCTGCATGATGTTACATTTAGAAGTGAAATGTCCTGATGTCTGCTACTTACTTTAAAATGTATCAAAAACTAAGATGGACTGACGGATGAATAAATAGATAATGTGACATATCTACTTATCATCCATCATTTAATATAGCAAGTATATTAAAATTTTAATTATAGAATCTAGCTATAGATCTATGAGTGTTTACTGTAATAGTCTGTCAACTTTTCTATATGTTTGAAACTTTTCATAATCAAATGTTGGGAAAATACAACTCAAGAATATATTAATACGCATATATTTTTAAGAGAATTTAAAAATTTTGAATTACCTACAAATTAAAGGTAAAGTATTTTGCAGTGAGGAAAGCTTAGTTTTTTATTTTACTAAGTGCCCTCATTTCTTGAAGTGTGGTGTAGAAAGAAATAACCAGAGAAGTAACACCACTAACTACAGAGCAAGACTGAAGGACCCCAGTTTCATGACACAAGACCTATGTCTTATGTTTTAGAAATAATTTCACTATAGACTTCAAATGGACTTTTAATTTAAAAAAACTGGAGTGGATAAACCAAGATATTGGAATATAAGTACTGTTTCTGGACACCTGAGAATTTGTTAAAGACATTTTTTACTTGTTGTGCAGAAGATTTGGAAAAGTTCATAAGTGCACAATGAAGAAGAAAGAAGCCACCCACAAGCCTATCCTCCCACCGAAAGAAAATCACTGTTAATAGTTTGAGAAACTTATTTCCATGGATTTCTCTTTCCACATTGTTAACAGAGTTAAAATGGCAAATATAATATTCCAGTAAAGTGTAAATATGTTTCATGAGCAAAAAAATTTCTTTCATAAATAATTTTAAAGACTACATAATGTTATTTTAAATGGGTATGTTCAGTATTTTACTCTGGAAATGTGGGCATATATGTTGTTTTAATTTTATTTTGCTATAATAATGTTGGAAAAACGTCTGAGTGAAAAGCTCTTTACATATTGATTGTTTTTAGGACAGAGAATTTCTGGAAATGTACATTTAACAGAGCCTGTTGGTTGGCCTGTGGGTTAAGAATTGTCCCTGTGGACTTGTGACAAAGTGTCCTTATTGCTGCAGATAGCTCAATGATATTAAATGTAGGATGAACCTCATCCCATGGTTTGTCAGCATCCCAGCAACCCGTGGAAAGATAATCGTGAACTGTCTACACCTGCAGTTCATGCAAACACAGACTTATGCACTGGACGCGGGTGGGCCGGGGAGGAGGAGATGATGAACTCAGTTTGAAATGCTCCTTTCCAATCCAGCAAGGAGTAAAACATAATCTAAGTGAAGCAGGAGCCCAGCGCTGGAAGACGCACCAGAAAGTGGGGGAACAAGTTCTTCTCATGGCATGAGGTTCTGCTTGACCCCCTCCCAGGATGAGGACACCCTCCCTGCACAGAGTATCATCAAAGGATAAAGAAACGGTATCATGGCAACAAGAGGATGGATAAGCCACGGTGCCCCCGAGGCCGTCTTTAAGGAAGTGGATGTAAGATGGTCAGGTTTTCCATTTCACAGCAGAGAAAGGTGAGAAGCGTGGACAGAAACTCAGAAATGGGGATTCATAGCAAAAGAACTTAAACTCAATGTACCTTGTAAGCAAGAGGACCTGGTGCAAAGTGAGGAAGGATTTGTGTCTCTCTCATTCTCTGCCTCAGCCAATGACTCAGAGCTAGGAGTGTAGTGGAGCCAGCAGGCACCAACTGGAGAGAGCTGAATGGTAAGTATTCAGAAATTTTGCAAACTGGTTTGGTAACTTGAAACTGGCCATGATGGGAGTATTTACAGCATGGAAATCAGCAAACTACATTTCACAGCTTTTTCCCCTAGCCCCCTTGGAAATCTGATTTATCACCTTACCATAGCTCAGATCCAAAGCTTCTTTTCTGATTTCTCTCCCAAATTCCAGACCCATTGTTGGTAACTGCATTCAGAACATTGCTACCCAAATTCACTAGGTTCGAAAGAGAACTCATCATATTGTCTCCCATGTATGATCTTACTGTTGTTAACAATTTATCATCTTAACATCAAAACTCAAAACCTCACAATCATGTTGAACACTGCTCATTGAAAACAAGAAGAATAAAAGGGGAAAAAAGGAGGAGGAGAATTATTTGAGAGACATTAATTTCTTAACGCATTATGTCAGCTCTTGTAATAAGCTCACAACATTCTCACAACATCTCTTAAAAGCGGTTATTACTGCAATTCTGCGGAGGGAAAACTGAAGTTCAGGGGAGTTTTGTGACTCAACCAAACTTTCACAGCTAATAAATTTCAGAACTATTATTTGAATCCAGAGCCCTCTGAGTACAAAATGCACTCAAACCCATGTGCCATATTTCTAATCAATCAGTTGCTAAATTCAGCCCCTTAGGACTTTTTTTTCATTGTTTTTATGGAAGTATTATTTACATATAATTAAATGCACAAATCTTAAATGTACATTCACTGTGTGGACAAATATATACACTTGAGTCAACTCATACTCCTTTCAAAATACATTTCCATCACCGCCCAAATTTTCTTCCTTCCTTATTCCAGAGAGTAAACATTGCTTTAATTCATTTCATCATAAATGAGTTTTGTCTGTTCTAGAACTTCATATAAATAAAATCATAAGGTATGTACTCTTTTGTGGAAGTTTTCTTTATCTCAGTTGTTTGAGAATTATCTATATTATTCATGTATATCAGTATTTTTGTGTTTTTTTTTATTGTGAGTAATATGCCATGGCATGGATAAATCAATGTTTTTTTATCCACTCTTTTATTGATGGACATATGAATGATTGGCTATTATGTTTAAGGCTGCTATGAACATTCTTATACAAGTCTTTTTGTTGACATATGTGTTCATTTCTTTGAGAGTAAAACCTAAAATTATACGAGCTAACCCATAGGTTAAGTGTATTTTTACCTATAAGAGAAACTGTCAGACTGATTTCCAAAGTCATTTTACCATTTTATATTTTGACAAGCAGTATATGATGATTCTAGTTGTTCTACTTCTTTGTCAACACTTAGTATTGTCAGTGTAAGTTTAGTCATCCAGTGAGTGTGTGGTGATAACTCATTGGCTTTAATTTGCCTTTCCCTGATGACATTTCCTTAATGATGTAAAATGTGGACCTGGAGATCAAAGAAAACACAGGATTATCAGGCATATATCTTCATGACTTTAAAGTAGGCAAAAATTCATTTGACAGGAACCCAAAAGCACTAACTTTAAAAGAAAAAGTGTATATATATATACACACATATATATACACGACTTCATCAAAATTAAAACCTTAAGAAAATGGATAAACAAGCCATATTCTGGGATAAATATATACACAAAGGACTTATAACCAGACTATAAAAACAACTCTTTCAACTCAAATTTTTAAAAAATCCAATGGGAAATTATGGGCAAAAGACTGACAGGCACTTCACAAAAGAAGATATGCAATGGCTAAAAAGCACATGAGAATATTTATCATAACACTTCATCTTTACTTTTTGAGGAGCCAGTCATTTTGCATTTTGTACTACAGTTTATGTAAGTATAACTCCCAACCTGAACTGTAAGCCACTTGAAAGCACAATGAATATTTGAGGCATCTCTGTACCCCCAGGGTATGTACACATGTGGAGATGGAATAGGCTCACAAATATTCTTAAATGGTTGACCAAATGATTTAACAAAGTCTGTCTTAAGTCATTTTAGTTGGCTGTCAATATTGTAAGCAAGTGATGCAGTAATATTAGAGCAGTGCCAAGAGAGAAGAAATAAAACAGATCAGCTTAGAAGACTAAGCCTAAGAGGTGGAAAAAAGTGTTTCCCACAGGCAGATGAAATGACATTTCAAGGGTTAGTGTAAAATGTAAGAGGAAATAAGTTTAGTAGAATGAAATGACACGGGTAATGTGAAACAAAGCTTTCCAAAAATAAGACACCTACTCTTTTGCATGGGCAACCCATCTCTGTGTGGGTAATTTTGCATCTATGAAAGCCCAGGGGAAGCTATCAGACCAAAACAGGAAGCTGTGAATGTGCTCTCAGGCGGAAGTCTCCAAGACATGCCTCTTGTGTACTCTGATGTGCATCCTGCTTGCCCGAAAACTCAGATTCCTTGTCAAAAAAATAGACCCAGAAAATGCACATGGCATCATTACTGCATTACAATAGTGTTTTCAGATTCTAGTGACATCTTGGAATTCCCAGCATGCCATAATTTTAACTCCTATAGGGTATGTCCTCCTTGAAGTAAAATTTGTGCACTGGGGCACTTGTGACTGAGTTGTGTGAAACTTGCTCATCCCCACGATTCATGAAATATTCATGTTCAATATTTACAGTAATTCTGAAAGGAATTTTCTAGAAGTAGAGGCTTACTCAAATCATATTCATAATTATTTTAAAATAATAATGCACTCTCTGTTCCAGATGATGACCTCAAGAACCAGTTCTTTTCAGGAAAAAAAAATCCCTGAATATATTCCAATGATCTTATTTCTGTCCCAGATTTCAAACTAATTTGCATAAATCATTCAGTTCCCATTTATTGGGGTTTTTTTTTCCTTTCCTGATCAGCACTTTGACATATGTGGAAATTCTGACCAATACGAGAATTTTCACGATTTTTCCTTTTTGTGATTCTCAGGAGGGAAAAAAAAGAAACTTATTGAATAAATTAAATTACATTTCATGACTAGAGCAGTAAACAAGAGGATTGATTAGAGGGACACTCTGGGTGGGGTTCACACAGGTCCTGGGAAAAGAAGGAAAAACAGAATTTTTTTTTTAAAGAGGGAAGAGTTAAAGCATTCAGAAGACCCTAAAAAATGACATCCCAGAATTATAAATAGTGTGTGTGTATGTGTGGCCGTGTGTGTGTATATGTCTGTGTGTGTTTATGGATGTGGAGAAAGAAGGTGTATGAGAGTCAGAGAAAAGAAAAGCTTAAGTGAAAATTATAGTTTTGCCAGAAAAACCTTGGAGTAAACATATTTATCCCCATTCAAGCAAAACACACCCAGATAATTAGCAGAACCCCTTAAATAATACGACCTCACCTGAGATGCCACCTCAGAAGCATTATTCTCCAATGGAATAGAGCCATCTAAAACACACACACTTTAACACCAGACCTGACGCCATAGTAATAAACGTAGGGAAGGAAGGAGAAGATGGAAATAGCAAAATGGCAGAATCCTCTTAAACACATTGGGTGGACATACTTACAACCTTCAAACCACTCTCTTGAGTTCAAACCACTTCTTTCTCAAGTTTTCTCAATGAAAAACTAAAAAGAAAAGTAAGTACTGGTGGTCAGGGTTGGGAGAGGACAAAAAGAAAATGGTTCAAAATTCTAGAATGACATCAAGGTAAAGGCAAATTCATTCCAGTTATTCCATTCTTTGTCCTTCCAAATGTTAAATAGGCTGAGGATGCATGTTCAAGGCTACTCAGCTCTCTCCCTCTCTCAGGGCAACATTGGCTTTGATTTTTTAACAAATTTGATGCATTCCTATTAAAGATATATTCCTCTTAAAGATATATCATTCCTTAGATCTGTCATATTTTTTAAATGCTCAAGGAGAGCCTGTTATGTAAAGGATCCCCCTAGTGTATAGATCTAAGTTCCAATTCTGACATTTCGGACTTCTCTAAAATGCAGCCTATCAGAATAGTATTCCATCTCAGAATTACTGAATTCATCTGCTACACCTGAATGTCATTTTTATATTTCAATGCAGATTCTTCTTGTGACTATCTGTTTCTAAGTTGAATTTTTTGGGTGGTTTAAAGCATTTGCATCCTTTCGCATCTCTTCTTTAAGATGCTTAGTTTAGCATCTAACATTTTCCCAGCAGGGTTTTCTTCATGCATAATTCTTTGGCACCCCAGGCGCCAGGCTCTGAAACAGTTGTTGGGCTTTCTCTGGTCCCCAAACTTTCCAAAGGAATATGGGTAACTTGGGAGTCTCCTGAAGGATTTGGTGCCTGGTGTAATGTGTGCTGTTTGTTTAGTGAATTAGCACCTCAGAAAAAGACGTGAAGAAGGTTTTACTGATGGCGTGGAGAGCAGAGGCAGGAAGCCTAGTCAATTTACTTTGGTACTATTTGGTACTTTGTCGGCACTAGACACGTTTTCGACTCTGGCTTGAAATTGATAACCTTGATGTTTTTAGCCGGCGTTGACACTGTTTGAAGTTATGATTTAGGAGATTTCAGTTGGAATCCATGATCCATGCGGTTTATTTGGTCATAGAAGATGCTAATGCCTGTCTGGCTCCTTTGTGCTCCCTTGCAGGGGTGTGGAGCAAATTTTTTAGGGACCTCAGTTCTGATGTAGATTTTTTTTTAATTCTGTGCTATGGCAATAAATCTATAATGACTATTTTAAGACCTAAATACATGAAACATAAGTGGTGAAAAAAGACACCTGCATTAAGGTAGTACCAATAATAGCTACCAGCTACGTGATGCTAACTAGGGCACAGCCACAAGACTAAGCTATTTATATACACCTAATCTTTATAATAATGCTATAACTTAGGTAACATTATTTATATTTTACAGGTAAAGAAACAGGGCATTTACATTGCTGAAAGTATATCGCCTTGACGCAAAGCCTAGGTTTTTGACCAGTACACTATACTGCTGCTTTCTGTAATACATTTAAGTATACTTTGAAAAGGTATCACACTCTATAAGTATTAGGTGATATTATCATGGCGTTGGAGAAGAGTCTTAATCTCGTACTATTCTTACTGCTACTCTCTAAAGGAAGAAATGCCTTAAAGTGGTTTGAATGGTACAGCCGTCCTTGTGAGTCATTTAAGTGAGTGTAGTTAGACCTTTTGGAATTACGTGCAGGAATACTTCAAAACTAGTGTTTTACAATTTCGAGAACTCAAGATATGGACCTATGTCATCAGAAGCTGCTGTTACCCACTCTTGAGTGTGGAAAAGGAAAAGCCTCAGCAAGAAAATAACAAACAGAACAGCTACTTCCAGGCTGATGGTCTAAGAGATGCCTACATATTTCTGCTGTGACTGCAAAGAAAACATTTGCATTCTGAGAGCACTTCAAAACGGGTTCAGGTATCTGCCCCTTGGAAGATACCTATATGTTAAAATCTCTAAGATTTTGTTTCTGGAACACCACAAGTGAAAGACATCAGTTTCCATCATCCATTACTGTTATTTTGAAGTGAGATATCGATTGAAGGTCAAACCAAGACTCTGGAAGCAGAAACCTCAAACAATGTGTTTAGTATTTCCATAATACCTCTCCAGCTTGTGCAAATATGACATTTCATAGTTTAAGGGTTATGGTTTCCTGATATATCTCTATGGAAGAAATATTATATGCCAGTGTTCCCTGAAATAGAAATACACATCACTGTTGAGACACAAGAATGCTTTTGCTAACAAGTTGATAATTTGGGCAGCAATAAACAATTGCAAGTTATCAATAATTGCTTTATTAAGCAAACAGATTTCAGCAATATCTCTCCAGTAAAATATTGCTTTCATGATATCAACCCTTTATTTTTTTATTTCTTTATTTTTTATTGAAGTATAGTTGATTTACAATGTTGTGTTAGTTTCTGATGTACAGCAAAGTGATTCAGTTATACATATACATATATATTCTTTTCCATTGTAGGTTATTACAAGATATCGACTATAGTTCCCTGTGCCATACAGTAGGTTCTCGTTGTTTATCTATTTTATATATGCGTATCTGCTAATCCCAAACTTCTAATTTATCCCTCCCTCCTTCCCCTTTCATAACCATAAGTTTGTTTTCTATGCATGACATTGATCCTTTAGCTGAAAAGGGGAATTAATCTATTGTTGAGGCAACTAAAACGATCTTAATTATAGCTGTGAATTTGGTCTCATCCATAGACTGGGGGAACTACTTTGTTCATCTCAATGGATTCTCGAATTTCCTCTTTCTCTCACTCTCTCTTTCTCTCTCAATTAGAGTCCTTTACCTGTCACATCATCATCCCCAAATACAGGCTTGCAAATCAAAATGAACTTGACATGGTGGGACAATATGTTTAATTTGTGAAAAAGAAATGTAGGATGAAAGCAATGTATGATGCAGACCAAATTCTGAGGTCATCCACCCAGTTGCTCATCTAAGGATCATAGAGCTATTGATACTTTGGGTTGTCAGAAACAACAAACAACAAAAATGCTACAATCTAAATGATTAAAAGGAGTGGAAGAATGGTCTTCAAAAATTTTGTTCAACAAAAAGTTTAAAAACATGAGACAAAATATCAAAGAAAGTAAAATAAGGATGAAAAATGTATAACAAGTACATGTCGTTCAAATTTGACGTTTACTCATATACTTGTTGATATTACAAAAGAAAAGATGCTCATTTTATAAGCCATTATTAAATATGTCATTAAAATCAAAACAATAAAATAAAGAAGAGTCCTCAGGCCTGAGTTGATGTAGTAAATGTCTATTAATGCATTCAAATATCTACCCCGTCTACAACGCTTTGGAGCCAGCATGATTACACACAGCCTCTGTCACTTGAAAGGGATGGCAATACATCCTTCTTGATAAGGTAAGCTACCTGTGATCACACACCTTCAGGAGAGAGCAGATGGGGTGTGTTTAAGTGAGAAAGGTGACTAAGCCCATTTGGGCACCATACAAGCCAAGAGTATCTCAAGAATTGGAATTGGAATATGGATCAGAGCTACAGTGTATAACTGAGTTCTATCCTTTTTTGATTTTTAAATTCGTATGAAAAAACTGAGCAGAGAAGCTGTCCACAGTCCTCTCTTTCAGCATTTTTATTTCCTCTACCCTAAGGAAGTCTAATTTATTGTTGTATGCAATTCTAACTTGTTTTGTGTCATTACCAATTTATCCCATTTTGTTTTAAATTGTACTCTGCTTTGTTCTGGAGGGGAAACCTTGAAAATTTCAAGCTCCCCAAGGACACTGTGATGGAGAATCCATGGTAGGTTGTGTAACTCCTATCAGCCTCTATCTAGAGATACAGCTTGAAAGATCATAGAGTTTTGTGTAAATTATTATTCCTCAGTTAATGAGACAAGGGCTTTAACCAATTAACACACACTTCTCAGCCTTTAAAACAATGTGGGAATGTCCTTAAAAGTTTTCTGACAGAAATAGCGAAAACATTGTGTGTGTGTGTGTGTGTGTGTGTGTGTGTGTGTGTGTGTGTGTGTGTATGGGCACACATGTGTGCATATCCCTTGAAGTTTGGGTTAGAAGCTAGAAGGAGAGTTGAAAATTTAAAAAAATAGGCAAAGTCTTAAAAGTCTAAGTACTGTTTTCAGCTTGAATCTTAAAGAAGGGTCTGAGTGGTTCATATTCTATCTAAAATGGTTTGTTCATAAATAATGAATGTTAGAATGGCAGAATGCTAAAAGTCCCTCTACATCTGAAAGGAAATTTATGATCCCTTCAAAATTTTAAATCATTTCAGGCTGTGTAAAACATATACCTTTAGGTATTATTCTTGATCTAAGTTCTACTCTGCAAGCTTGCTAGCATTATATGCCTTATAAGGCAGAGTTAATCAACCTCAGCACAACTGATATTTTGGACCCGATAATTTTTTGTTGTCAGGGGCTTTCCTGTGAATTGTAGGACGTTTAGCAACATTCCTGGCCTCTATCCACTAGATTCTAATCGCAACCACACCATCACTTGTGAGAATCAAAAATGTTTCCAGACATTGCCAAATGCCCCTTGGGAAAAATAGGGACAAAATCATCCCAGCTGAGAACCACTGATATAAGAATAACAATGTAGGGCATGTGTGGCCCAGAGTGGCGGGGTGGCTGGTCTTACTAAAGAAACTAACATAAGATAATTTCACAATTTCATGTGGTATTGTACATTGAAAAACATGGCCACAACAGTTGGCATCTCCTAAGGGGTCAAGTGTATTTCACCTCCTTTCGAATCTGGCCTTGTCTTGTAAAAAGCTTTGACAAAAAAAAGTGCATACATGGCATTATGTGACATCTGAAGCTAGGTCTTTCAGCTTCCAATTTGCTGTCTTAGAGAGCTGCCCCGGGACCGCCATGTAAGGAAGCCAGGCTAGCCTCCTGGAAGATGAAAGGCCATGTGAAAGAAAAACAAGGTTCTTCAACCGACCGCAAGGACCAACTGCCTGACATGTGAATGGAGCCCTCTTGGGCCTTGCAGGCCAGCTGATCCTCAAGCTAATTCTGCCTCATAAGTGAACCTGGGTGAAACCAGCAGAGAAAATAACCTAATTCTAGAATCAAGGGAAATAAGGAATCATTCTTGTTTTAAGTCTCTAAGTTTCAGGGTGGTTTCTGATGCAGGCTAGGCTACCATGCAGCAAGGACTAACATGGTAGCATAGCCTGGACTCAATGTATGCTGCTATCAAGAGACTCCTACGTGAAAGATGGTGGATCAGATCCGGAGAAGTGAATGACTTCCGGTTAGAGTCATGAAGACATGGTTCCTGGTGACCTCAGAGACTTAACACAGCTTCTCCAGAGCACACATGTAGAATAGATACTAACTTTTCAGAACTTCATTCAATTCAGTTAGGAAAAAGTGCATTTATACAGTATCAACAATGTACAAAGTACATAAGGGGAGGAGAGGGGAAGCTATCATTTTCTACCTGTTTTAAAGTAGGTTAAAACAAAATCTTGACAATTATTGTGAAAAGAAGTGAAACATGATGCTCTGGAACAAATAAAAATACATACCTTAAACAAAGAATGATTGTGGTGGGGGGCTGTATTGATCACTTGTCAACTTGGCTAGTTTGGAAGGATTTTCCCAGAATCTCCCGCTTATGGTTCTAGCTGGAAGTTGACCAAAAGAGAAATTCACACGAGGTTTTTGAAAGGTGTAGGGGAAGCTGTAGCCATCATGCCCTGAAGGTTTTCACAGTTAGATGCAGAGATGCCAATGGATTCTGCCATGTTCTTGCTTCATCCCCCACCATGGGTCCAGCTCTTTTTCCCAACTGCTGGTCCTGCTGACCGGCAGCTACCCCAAGCTAGACTTTCTGTTGGCTCTCCTTAGTAATTTAACTTCAGCATCTGGACGTGCTTAGCTTCCAGATTTTCCTGTAAGTTATCACTGGTCCTCTTGTATAGTGTATCAGAAGGGGGCTGGCTGGTGGTTTCTATCTGATCTTTCAGCTCATCCTTTTGGACTTCTCTCCAACTTCTCCCCATTTGTGTAGTGTCTTCCTATAATAGATTCTTTATATCATGATACTCATAGTGATTTTGACTTCCCCGTGGAAACCTGGAAGATAGGATATCACAAACAGTTCAGAAAGAGGAAATTCTGAGAATAGATTTTGCTCTGGCATTTTCTATGGGATCACACTTAATTTTGAGAAGCCGTTTGTTTGACTTCCTAGCATCAGTGATGGTGGAAAATGTCCCTATGTTTATCAGGTACACACAGTCCCCTCATTCTTCACCTGGTCATGGAGAACCAGAGGATGGAAGAAACCATTAAAGTCACTCGTGCTCCTTAGTTGTTCCAGTTATAAATCCAGGAGGATCCAAGAGGTAGCAAAGGGGATTAATACACTGTCTAAAGAGATAAAGATCTCATGGGCAAAACCTGTATTAAGGAGCAGTAATCATAGCATTTTTTAAAAATCAGAAGTAGAGAAAAAGTAATATCAGATATTTAGTGAGACAAGATAATGTTTATGGCATTCGAAGGGAGATGTATCTTAGAAATAATTTAAATAGGTTTCAGTACCTGTCATAAATACCAAAAGAAAAATCTGTTGGCAAATGTAACGTTGAGAGGTATAAATCAGTAAAGAATAAAAAATTTTCTGTAAGACAAATTGAAATGTGTCAGGGAGAAATAAATGCTATGAGGTCCATGCTTAGTAAAACTGAGTGTTGGACTTTGGAAAGCATTGTATGTGCAAAAAGTTTACAGTGTTCATGGTGTCTTTCATAATGGTTAGATGGAATTTTCAAATTATAAAAATGAGCTGCAAGACTAGAGTTCTGAACTATAGATAATTTTTTAAGCTCAATGGATCAAGTCAAACATATGCTACTTGTTTTCACTTATGTTTGGCTCTAAATGGTTAACTCTGTGCCAGATTGGAGGGAAGATCGACCCAGACTCTAGGGGACATCAGAAATCACCTGGGGCTTGCTGAATATATGCCCTCTGAGCCCACCTCCAGACATCCAATAGATCCTGAGTGGAATCGGGAAATTTCTGCTGTTTGAAAGATTCCAGGTGATTCTGACCTAGATAGTCTAAGATCATACCTTGAAAAAACAGTTATCTGGACCCAGTAGAATGGGTTCTCAGGCTCTGTGCTGAGTATACCAAGTGAAAATATCTAAATGTTATTTTTAAAGTATAAAAACACCACCTCACGTCCCATATGACACTTTGTTGAAGAAAACATATCATTTGCATTGTTTCCAAGTAAGATGCATGAGGCTCATTATTTGTGCACGCATGTGTGTGTGTGTGAACATCCTGCATTGATGCTCCTGAGGCTGTTGGCATCTCTGTCTCAGATGTGAAGGCATGAGGGTCTCAAATTTGGAGCCGATGCAAGAAGATGGCCGCAGACCAAAGCAGAATTTTTCTCCCACTAGAGTACTGCTAATTTCAAAGAAATGTATAAAATTACTCATGTGAATGTATTGACCAAGAAAAATCTATATTTTCTTTCTAAGAAGTATATTTAGGAAAATTAAGGACAACTTTAGTTCACTATGAAGAGTTTACTTTTGGCAAAAGGGGAAAATGTTGAAACATCCAGCTTTCAAAAATGGCAAAGGAGTTCACATTTTGTATTTAAGGGTTTGGCAATAATTCGGATGTGGAACAGGATATCAATCATCCACACGTGACATCTCAACTTTTCCTATTTTTTCGTGAGTGGAAAGGTCATTGTATTTAACGAGGATAAGTGTTTCAAACGTTCCCTCTTACATCTTTGCTTTGTAGACTTCCTTCCCTCTGTCTGAAATGCCTTCCCTGTATCTTCTTCACTTAACTAAATCCTGCTTTTGCCAGAGATTTAGCTCAACTCCACCTCCCCAGGGGGCTTTCCTTGAAATGCACCCCCATCCCTACCCCCTTACCCTCCTCCTACACAGTCTCAATACGGTCTCTTCCCTCCATCACTGCCCTGTGACTCTGATGTCTCCAACACCTTTGGCTCCACCAATAACCTGTGAGTTCAGTGAGATCGAAAACCTCGTCCTCTTCATATCTATTTCTGAGCAAATAGTAAGGGTTAAAAAATCTGCATAATAAGTGGATTTTAAAAATTGAAATTATTAACATTTGGTAAATCCTAATGAAACATAACATTAGTGCCTGAGTGTTAGTTGCACGTATACAAAAAAGCAGGAGGTCATTAGCTGCAAGATGTGTAACTACACCAAGAGAAGCAAACATAATAACATACTGCACACCCACAGCAGCAAACACCTACAGGGACACTTAGCTAAGAGTAGTAGGACCTATGACCTGCTATTTTGAAAAGCTACAAAGTGTGATCAGAATTTGTTTTCCCCATTACACTGCAACACACAGACACACACTCAAAAGGCAATGAAGTTTCCTGATCCTTCTGTTTGTTCTGTCTAGCACCTAGCACAGAGATGAGCAAACATCAATGTTCCTATTTCCTTTGCTCTTACTAATAGGAACAGTTTAGTATTTATTCTTTGATATAAGTGTACAGATTCTCCTAACCAAAATTTAGAAAACAAATAAGTACTTGATTTTCAAAGAAAAGGCATAAAATGTTTCCTTCCATTGATTTATTTATTTAAAATAGAACTTTATCACTTAAGTTGTATTATTTGGGAACAATTTTACATTTGTTTTTACTGTTCAAAACTTTTTAAAAGTGCAGACTGCTTATTTGTTTTGTGTTCTTTTTTCCCACTGCAAGTTGAGCTGTGCAACACTTAATCTGTGATTAAGAAAATGAGTTTTGCTTTTAATCAATTAAATTTAAAAGTTGGCATATGAAGCTCATAGCTCCTTAAAAGAATGACTTAATAAAGAAGCAGTAGTTTAATATTTAGACAGTGAGACAATAACCAGAAAATAATAAAAACAGACATCTTTAAATAGATAAAAGTGACAATCTTATATAATGCATAGGTTTTATTCCAATAACTTCCAAAATTAATATCTCATGAATGAGTGCGTTCAAATCACCTTATCCAGTGCAATCAGACTGAACCTGCCGTCTTGACTATAAAGCTATCACTGCAGAGGCATTTATATCCTAACAAACAAATATTGTTCAGGTAGGAAGATGAACACACGTGGGAAGGGAAACATGTACATATTTCAAATGAAAAACTGTTCCTTGAATTAAAAAAATAAAGACTTCAAATACTTTGAATCCTACATTCACCCCAAAATCCCTACGTCACTTTATTCTTAATCTTAGTTCTTAATTCTTAATCTTCTATGTTAATTCTTAATCTTAATTCTTAATCTGAGAATTTTGTACATTATATTATAGAAACAGTTTTTGTCTCACAGTTTATAGACTTAGCGATATGCATATGGGAAAACTCATTTTTACAAGAATATCTTAATTACATTAGGAAATTTTTTCCTTTTTTCCCCATTTTATTAAGATATAATTGATACACAACATTGTATAAGTTTAAGGTATATAGTATAATGATTTGACTGACGTATATTGTGAAATGATGACCACAATAAATTTAGTTATCCATCATCTCATATAGACACACAAAAAAAAAAAGAAAGAAAAAATTTTTTTCTTACAATGAGAACTTTTAGGATTTCCCTCTTAACAACTTTCAGATATACCATACAGCAGCGTTAACTATAGTCATTGTGTTGTACATTACATCGCCAGCTCCCACTTTTGGTAACCGCAAATCTGATCTCTTTTCTATGCCATGTTTGTTTAGATTCCACCTACAAGTGAAGTCATACGGTGTTTGTCTTTCTCTGACTTATTTCACTTAACATAATGCACTCAATTTCCATTCGTACTATTGCAAATGGCAGAATTTCCTTCTTTTTTATGCCTGAATATTATTTCTTTGTCTATATGTTCCACAACTTCTTTAATCATTCATCTGTTGATGAACACAGGCTGTTTCCATATCTTGGCTGTTGTAAATAATGTTGCGAGAAACACGTGACTGCAGATATCTTTTTGAGTCTTCATACATTAGGGAAATTCTGAAAGAAACAATTGAAAGACATTTTCATAATACATTGTCATGCCCCCATTTCCTTGATGAGCCCATCCACCCGCATCACTGATCTACTGTATCTATACTACTAACTCATCCATTTAAATTTCAACACCTGCTCCACATCTGTTTTGCCAGGATGACTTCAGTGCTTCACCATACATAGGACTATGAGTACAGCAAGTATTTTTATTACTTTTATTACTACACTTTTTATTACATTTTCCCAGTGCCGACCTTTCTAGTCAGAGAAATGTGACTTTGTCTCTAAATTCTACTACTATAGTAATGGGATCATCCTTGACCCTTAGGTCAAGTTCTTCCAGGGAACATGGTGTTCTTAAACTACCCAGCACATATTTGGGAAAGAACTTTAAAATTTACCTTGAAGTTTAGGGATGAAATGACTCACCCTTTCAGTATCCCATCTGGCTACTTGGGTTCACAATTTGAAATTGATCGTGATCCAACACCACTAATACTCAAGTACCCACACAATCCTAATACGGCTTCAACTTCTAGCTGCCCCATGATCCATCCATTACACATGAAACATGTGATCTGAATCCATACAACGTATTAAAGTAAAGTTATAGAAATTTACTGGCACACAGTGTGGATAAGAAAAAAGCAACAAAGCAATACAAAATACAAAAAGGTGGCCATTGTGGTTGTTGGTTAATGGTGTAGATCTTTACATGGGCACTCACACCATTTTCGAATATGCATATAGGGAAAGTATTGGGTCAGTTGTATCATGCCCCTCTTCCTGTCTCTGATGTCAGTGCAAAAGTTCAGGTGATAATAATTTTTCTGGATGACAGCAATCAACTTCTAACTGGCTTTCCCTTTCCAATCCTGCCTTTTTCCTTTCATCCTCCATAATATTGACAAAAACACCTCTCTAAAAACTTTTAATCCCTTGCTAGCTCCCTACTGCATATAAAATATAATCATAATCCCTTCAGAAAGTATACAGAAAAAGCCTTAATAATGTGGCCCCAACTTGATCAGACCACCCCTCTCTCTTCTGTCTCCCGCCTTTTCCTGTGTGCCCCAGAGGGAGATGCTTCGTGTAGGAGGTGGTCATGCATCTGCTTCATCCATCTAGTGACTAACATGGAACCTGACACATATCAGACACCAAAAGACAGAGTCCAGATTCAAGATGGTTGATGAAGACACTTAACTTCCTTCCTATTCCAAATCGCAGGGGGGAAAATGAGGGTAGAAATCTGTCCATGGCAGCACTGGAAGCACAGGAAGAGTGCAAACAGCAAATGAGCTCAGGCAGGAAGTTGAGCATGATTTCAACACTGACCAATAGAATCCAATAGGGCTGAGGAATCTGTGCCCCGATACATGTTTTTTAAAAGGCTCTTATAAATTTTCATGATTTCCAATTATTTAGGATAATCTATTTTTTAGCATGGACACAACTGATGAACAAATTAGTGACCCAGAAGATCAAGCAGAGCAATTCTCTCATAACACACTGAAAAGATAAAGCTATGGAAGGTGTGAGGAAACTACCAGGAGAAATAAAGGATAGATTCAGAAGTTCCAGTTTCCATTTAATAGGGATTCCAATTCCAGGGAATAAAGAAGGGTTGGAGTAATTAAAACAGAAAATTTCCCTCCACTGGAAAAAAAAAAAAAAGATGTAAATATTTCGTTTGAAAGGGTTGATACTGCCAAGCTGGAACGTTCTCAACTTAGTGAAAATTCAGCTTCAAAGATAAAGAGAAAATCACAACACAGAAATATGAAAAGAGTTTCCTTCAGCTTCAAAGGAGTGGAGTTAGAATGAGAATGCAGATGTGTCACCCGCAAATCTGGATGCTATAATGGAAAAAGTTCCTCTCGGGTTCTGAAATTAAATTATTTTGAACCTAGAATTCTACATCCAGCAAAATTGCAAATCAAGTGTAAGAGCAAAAGAAAAACATTCAGAGGCACAGGAAGACTCTGACAGCTTAAGATCCACTTAAGAATTACTCAGTGCAATACTCAAGCAAAGCAAAACAATGATGTACATCATAAAGAGAAAAGCATAGGATAAAAGAAAAAGTAGTAAAAAAAAAAAAAAACCCAGCTGTTAAACTCTTGATTTAGTTTAAATAATCATCATTAAATGACTAAGACATCTAAGAAAATTATACGATTCTTATGCTCTAGAAATTCCTAAGTAAAATAACAAAGCAAAATTTTAGAAAGAGCAAATGGAAAAACATAAAATAAGAGGATATTATATTATATATCCCTTTATAACAATATTTGGGTAAATCTAGAAATCTAGATTCTAACACCCTAGATTCTAGATTCCAGTGGGTCCATAATCTTGGATCGTAAAAGAAGTTATATCTTTATCTCCACTCACCTCTAACTGAAAGTTAGCTTGACCTTCAGTTATGAACCTAGGCAATAAACATAGTGATATTAGCATCACCTGTGACAGTTATCTGTACAAATCACACCAATGTCTATATCACTTTTCAGTTGGTGCAGGTATGTGAAAATATCATTATAGTCATTAGATCAGCTGTAGATTGCACATAGTCTCTAAGTTCCTGTCTACAGATGCCCCTGCAAATGGGCTGACCACCCTCGCCCACTGGCAGGGCAACTGTGCCTAATTATCCATTTGGTGCCTCTGTCACCCATTTTACTCTCTCTAATATCCTTATCTACCTCTGTTCACCAATAGTTGAAAGGGGGTGAGCATTTCCCCTCACTTCGTAAAGTTTTGTAAAACTGGACAGTTGATATGAGAATGTTTAACTCTCCATAAGGCAGGATGGTGTTTTGTAAAACTGATAACTGGTGAGCTACCAGTACAAGCCTTGCAAGTTCAAACACATCGCAAGATTGAGATAACTGCTGAAGCATTATTTAAAGTAACTTATTAGGAGTCACAGATTGTGCAGTGATACGGGCCATGCACGTTACAAGTTCTGAGGAGCAGCAAAAGTTCTTTTCTTTATTTGGATTCCTTTTCAATTCCTGTTTTGTACACTGTTATGAAGTAAAGACAAGCCTCACAGTATATTATAGGAGCAGGTTTTGTGCATGTTTATTCCATGAAAATACTGCGCGTATTGAGAATAACATTGTGAGAACAGCATAATCAGGAAAAAAAACCCCCACACACCTTATTTGTAGGAAGACACAGAAAGTCATGTGATTCCACTCACAATAAAAGTCAAATTCCAGGAAGAACAATTTTTTTAATTATTCTAAGAAGAGGGCCATAGATTTCATCAACTGCCAAAGGGGTTCAAGGCATTTAAAAAAAATAAATAAAAAGCAAAGGATTCCTGATCTAGATCGAGTAGATGTTTTCTAAGAAGATAAAAATTACCAAAACTAACTCAAGAAGTGGGGGTGGGGGGATGGGCTAGACCAATAATTATAGGAAAAACTGAAGGGTAAGCAAAGATTTACATACATACCTCTCATCACCCTTACCACCCTACCACTATCACAGACTTGTGCCAAAATGCTGCTACCAAACTTGCAAGGAACGGATC
>NW_020838000.1:7938511-7943624 GCF_003676395.1 Aethalodelphis obliquidens
TTGTCTTCTATGTCTGTGAGTCTATTTCTGTTTTGTAAATAAGTTCATTTGTATCATTTTTATTAGGTTCCACATATAAGTGATATCATATGGTATTTGTCTTTCTCTGTCTGACTTATTTCACTTAGTATGATAATCTCCAGATCCATCCATGTTGCTTCAAATAGCATTAGTTCATTCTTTTCTTATAGCTGAATAATATTCCATTGTGTATATACCACATCTTCTTTATCCATTCATCTGTCAATGGACATTTAGTTTGCTTCCATATCTTGGCTACTGTAGATAGAGCTGCTGTGAACATTATGGTGCATGTATCTTTTTGAATTATGTTTTTCTCTGGATATATGCCCAGGAGTGCAGGATCATATGGTAAGAACTCTTAGAAAAAGGAAAAAACAAACAAAAGAAAGTACCATTCTACATATCAAGTAAAATAACCCTGATATTGACTATGAAAAGGATGTGTACAAATGAAAACCATTAAAGCAATACTACTTATAAATATGTACACAATTCCTAGGGCATTGAGGCTTGTGGTTTTGCAGATAGGAGAAAAAAAGAGAGTTTAATAAAATAACTATTTAAGCTGGAAAAGAGAAGTGAAGAGGAGAGGAAATAGGTCAATGATCTAATCTATTCCTGCTGTTGGAATAGAAAAGTCCAGTTGAGAGGAGTTGATGAGGAAGATTATTACATATTTCTATTATGGGATACTATGTAGCAATTTAAAGAATGAAGTAGATATATGTACAATAAAAAGTAAAACTCCCCCGAGATATACGGTTGAATATATTGAATAAAATCAAGATGTGTGTGTGTGTGTGTGTGTGTGTGTGTGTGTGTATGTGTGTTTCTACCAAATGATGCCATTGCAAGGAAAAGCTCTCACAAATTTTTATTTATTTATTTTTTACTTTCCAATGGTTTGATATTTCTATGCCTAGTATGCATTTCAATTTTTAAAATATTTTTTAAAAGCTATTTCCACGTTGGAAAAAAATGATGTGCATAAGTCCATCATATAGAGACACTGCTGTTCATATTTCTATTTGTTTTTATCCAATATTTTTTAAAGTATCATTTTAACTTTGTTTATTTTTGGCTGCTTTTGGTCTTCGTTGCTGGGCGCAGGCTTTCTCTAGTTGCAGCGAGCGGGGGCTACTCTTCATTGCAGTGCACGGGCTTCTCACTGCAATGGCTTCTCTTGTTGCAGAGCACAGGCTCTATGCATGCAGGCTTCAGTAGTTGTGGCACGTGGGCTCAGTAGTTGTGGCTCACGGGCTTAGTTGCTCTGTGGCATGTGGGATCTTCCCGGACCAGGGATCGAACCCATGTCCCCTGCACTGGCAGGCAGATTCTTAACCACTGCGCCACCAGGGAAGTCCTTTCCAATATTTTTTGATGCTAACGTCCTTTTTTATGGAATGGAATCGTATTGTGCGCACTGTTTTTAATCAGCTTTTCCCACCTTTTCATAGCATTAAATATTTCTCTAGTATCATTTTTAACGGCTAACTAAAGCCTTGTTTTTAAATATTTATGCTTATTCAGTTCTTGTTTCTATCAAAAATACTTCCATAAAAATCTTGTAGCTATAATTTTGCAAATATCCATGACTATTTTCTCAGCATGAATCCCCCAAAGTAAAAATGCCGCTTTAAAGGTTTTAATGCAAAATTCTGAGGCATTCAATAGCTATGGCCAAACTGCCTTCCAGAAAAATTTTAAAAATTTACATGCTCACCAACAGCATATGACAGTGTCTCTTTCCATGCCGTTTTGCCAGCACTGAGAATATAATGTTTTTCATCTAGTTTTTAATACTAGGTCCCTAAAACTAGATTTATCATGAAATTAAGGATTTTTCCATTCTAACTCTATGTTAAATTGTGTTTTCAAATTCAAATACCATAGCGATAATTACCTTAAGGCAGCTTTGATTGCGTGAGACACAGGAATCAATACAACATTTATGTACCTCTTACAGACTTTTTTCCTAAGCTTCCCTTCTTTGGCTATCTGTTACACTACAAGATTGAGGATTAGGTTTTGAGAGTCTGCTTTTAACTGCCTCTAATGAGTAAAATTATTAAAATTTAAATATAACTTTAAAAACTATGCATTGGATTTTGTGCCATTGAAGAAGGTCAAGTTCAAGCCCCTTATTTAAAAAGACCTCTCCCTGAGAGATCACAGAAGGAAGTCTATTAACATTACATCTTTCTCCTTTCTTTTCCTCTTCGCTCATTTTAAAACAAGGCTAATGCTGACTGAAAGCTAAAATTGCATAAAACTGTCATGACTTACGCTATACGGCATCAAAATTGAGTGTGCTCCCACTGAAATCACTGTACACAATCATTAATGAAAATCCTTGATGAATTATCCATCTAAACAAAGCCTAGCTATTTTGTTTTCTAAACAGTCCTGGAAAGGACCCATTAAAGATTGCCAGCTTGGGCATTTTATATTTTTATTTTCAAACAAGAAATTTAGAGTTTGGTATATTTGGAGTTTGGTAACTAAACATTCTCTTGTTCCTATAAGAGACCATGATGAGTTTTCAAACAAAAATGCTGTTTGAAATACTTTGACACTAAACTTTGAGACTGTGAAATGGTCTAAAATTTTTAAATTATTTCTTTTGGGAAGGAAAATAAGATATTTGCTTGCTCTGGTTGTCGTTGTGCTGTAGAAATGCAAATAAAACGATAATCTACGGAGAAAAAGTTGAAGATGATGGTTGCAAATGATTTTATTGTGTAGATGCAGCCATGTTTTTCAATTAATTATAACGACAGTGTTAACGTTTATTGTTTATTCGCCTATAAAAATTGCAAAAAAGCTACAATACTGAAAAAAGAGTAGTTGAGGGAGATCAAAGCAGATCAAAAACAATTGAAACCTCTGTTGTCTTAGCAGTTATCAAAGGAAATCACACAGCTCTCAAGACATCCAATACTTATTTCATTAAAAACCATACAGTTGAAGTAAAAAAACAAGAAAAAACAACAAAATAGCACAATAAACACAATTTTTCTCTGTAGCTTCACCCAGGATCTTTTCAAACATGTGAAGGCCTGCATACCTTATTTACAAAATAATTATAAACCCTAAAACTTAAATTTTTGCTTTATATACTACTTACCTGGCCACGGACCCATTTCTTTCTTTTATTGCCAAGCTCCAGTGATAAAAGGTCCACGTTAACCACATCAATTTCATTTATTCCCAGCTCAACTTTTTGTAATATATCAGCTCGATCAAAATATTAAGTTTGTAGTTTCAGATGAGTCACCACATTAGAGTAATGCCACCTGACAAAGGAGGTGCTAGACCATACAAAATTTACAAAAGAGGTGTGTTGAAACTTTGTTACATGTTTCCTGGAACCCCTCACCTACTTCAAGGTTGTAAAGGGGGTCAGGTGTGGGAGATGAAAGAAGAATTTTGAGGGGAATAACTTTGAAGAGAACTCTGAAGTCCAGCTCACGATGGGGAGGGAGACATCCCACCACTACCCACTACCCCAAACCTAATGAGAGGGGCTTCAGTAAGACCCTTTAGGCTGTTTCTTGACATGCATTCTTTGCAGCTGGGGGATCCAGAGGACCTTTGCTGAACTCCTATAAGGGAAAGTTAAAGGATCTGGGGATGGCCAGTGGGAGGGCCATTGCTGGTCTGGGAGATAACTTCACTACCTACTGATGATAGGTATAAGGTACATAAGTCCCAGAGTAGGTGATCAGACTGGAGTAATTCAAACTTCTTCCCAAGAGGACCCCAGAGAGAGTGTGTGTTGCACAGACTGACAGAGAACCATGGGTAGGGGTGGGGGGATGGGAGAGTGGGATACTGCCAAAGGAAAACTACCACATCAAGGGGGTTTCAGTCAGAGAGGCCCAGCAGAGGAAACTCTGAAAACCTCCTAGAGTGTCTGACAGAGAAAGTGACAGTGGTAAACATCTGCCAGGCATATACATGGTCCCACATCATCTTGAACGGGGACCAGTTAAGTGAGTTTCCTACGTCTCTTCTCTTTCTGCCTCTCTGCCCCGGCCCCTGGTGCCTCACAAACTGCGATTAGTCATCTGGAGAAAGAGGAGAGGGCAAGAAAGAGTTAACTTTCAATCCAGTTGGATTCACATCAGGACTGGATACTCTCCTTTCTGAGAAGAGATTGTGGCTACAGGTAACCAGAGGATTTGTGGTTACATGAGAAGGACCAGAAGTGTCAAGAAGTCTCTCCAGGTTTCCAACCAGGAGCAAGGACAGGCTACCACCTGCCCAAGAAGGTTTAAAGGGCGTATAGATTGTTTATTGTAATTTCGCCCCGTGAGCCCTAAATGCTCCATTGCTCCTAGAAAACACTTTGTCCACAATTGTTAATAATCTTTATTTATTTTTTTTAAGGTACAGTGGAGAGTGGATTATATTTTTGTCAAATAGATGGCAATACAGCGTGTTTATTAGGCAATGGCACTATAACTGTGCGAAAAGAATACAATAAATGTCAACATTACCAGACTAAGCATTTGTCATAGTATTCCCCATTCGTGAGCTAGCAATGGTCAGAAGAACTAGAAAATTTTGAAATAACAAACCTCCACACAGCACAATCTCCTCACAAAAATGCGAAAGGGAAATGAAGCCACAATCAAAGTAAGTTCCAAGTGGCTCCTATGTTAGCCAAGCAAGGAAAATCACTTACCAATGGGGAGTTAATTTTTTTTATTACTTAGAAAGCAATTTTATTTATTTCTTTAACATCTTTATTGAAATATAATTGCTTTACAATGTTGTGTTAGTTTCTGCTATATAACAAAGTGAATCAGCTATACGTATACATATATCCCCATATCTCCTCCCTCTTGTGTCTCCCTCCCACCCTCCCTATCCTACCCCTCTAGGGGTGGTCTCCCTGTGCTATGTGGCTGCTTCCCACTAGCTATCTATTTTACATTTGGTAGTGTATATATGTCCATGCCACTCTCTCACTTCGTCCCATCTTACCCTTCCACCACCCCGTGTCCTCAAGTCTATTTTCCATGTCTGTGTCTTTATTCCTGTCCTGCCCCTAGGTTCTTCAGAACCTTTTTTTTTTTTTTTT
>NW_020838000.1:7943724-8090137 GCF_003676395.1 Aethalodelphis obliquidens
GGACACTTAGGTTGCTTCCATGTCCTGGCTATTGTACATAGTGCTGCAATGAATATTGTGGTACATGACTCTTTTGAAATTATGGTTTTCTCAGGGTATATGCCCAGTAGTGGGATTGCTGGGTCACACGGTAGCTCAATTTTTAGTTTTTTAAGGAACCTCCATACTGTTCTCCATAGTGGCTGTATCAATTTACATTCCCACCAATGGTGCAAGACGGTTCCCTTTTCTCCACACCCTCTCCAGCATTTATTGTTTATAGATTTTTTTGATGATGGCCATTCTGACTGGTGTGAGGTGATACCTCATTGTAGTTTTGTGTGTGTGTGTGTGTGGTACGCAGGCCTCTCACTGTTGTGGCCTCTCCCGTTGCAGAGCACAGGCTCCGGATGCACAGGCTCAGCAGCCATGGCTCACGGGCCCAGCCGCTCCATGGCACATGGGGTCTTCCCGGACCAGGGCACGAACCTGTGTACCCTGCATCGGCAGGCGGACTCTCAACCACTGCGCCACCAGGGAAGCCCCTCATTATAGTTTTGATTTGCATTTCTCTAATGATTAGTGATATTGAGCATCCTTTCATGTGTTTGTTGGCAATCATGTGTTTGTTGGTAGATCTTCCTTGGAGAAATGTCTGTTTAGGTCTTCTGCCCATTTTTGGATTGGGTTGTTTGTTGTTTTGATATTGAGCTGCATGAGCTGCTTGTAAATTTTGGAGATTAATCCTTTGTCAGTTGCTTCATTTGCAAATATTTTCTCCCATTCTGAGGGTTGTCTTTTCATCTTGTATATGGTCTCCTTTGCTGTGCAAAAGCACAGGTCCCCTTTGTGTATTTTTGTTTTTATTTCCATTTCTCTAGGAGGTGGGTCAAAAAGGATCTTGCTATGATTTATGCCATAGAGTGTTCTGCCTATGTTTTCCTCTAAGAATTTTACAGTGTCTGGCCTTACATTTAGGTCTGTAATCCATTTTGAGTTTATTTTTGTGTATGGTGTTAGGGAGTGTTCTAATTTCCTTCTTTTACATGTAGCTGTCCAGTTTTCCCAGCACCACTTATTGAAGAGGCTGTCTTTTCTCCATTGTATATACTTGCCTCCTTTATCAGAAATAAGATGACCATATGTGTGTGGGTTTATCTCTGGGCTTTCTATCCTTTTCCATTGATCTATATTTCTGTTTTTGTGCCAGTACCATACTGTCTTGATTGCTGTAGCTTTGTAGTATAGTCTGAAGTCAGGGAGCCTGATTCCTCCAGCTCCATTTTTCTTTCTCAAGATTGCTTTGCTATTTGGAGTCTTCTGTGTTTCCATACAAATTGTGAAATTTTTTGTTCTAGTTCTGTGAATAATGCCATTGGTAGTTTGATAGGGATTGCATTGAATCTGTAGATGGCTTTGGGTAGTATAGTCATTTTCACAATGTTGATTCTTCCAATCCAAGAATATGGTATATCTCTTCATCTGTTTGTATCATCTTTAATTTCTTTCATCAGTGTCTTGTCAATAATCTTTAAAAGGCAATGTAATACAGTGAGAAAATAAACGGATCTGTAACTGTGAGATCTGAAATCAAATTCTGAATTCACAGCTAAATATTTGAGTGGCTTTGGCGACATCATTTAACCTCTCTGACCTCATTTTTTTCATCTATAAATGTAAGAGGTTAGAATAGTTAATCTCTAAAATTCTTTCCTGTTTTTTTTAATTGAAGTATAGTTGATTTACAATGTCATGTTAGTTTCAGGTTTACAGCAAAGTGATTCAGATTGATTGCTCCATCTATCTGTCTATCTATCTATCTACTTTTTTATATTCTTTTCCCCTACAGATTATTACAAAATGTTGAGGAGCGATAAATTAGGAGGTCATAATTAACATATACACACTATTATATATAAAATAGATAACCAACAAGGGCCTGTTGTATAGCACAGGGAACTATGTATTCTTTCCTGTTTTTAATGCTGTTTGTCATTGTTTGGATTATGGAGAAACAGGCCCTGAGACAAGGATTCTAGAGCAACCTAGGAGGTAATCCCAGGAAAATTAGCAGGGAAGCAGGGATGCAGGAAAATGAGAAGGAAAGGAAGTCAGTAAAAAGTGTGTTATCAAGCCAGTTACCACGGTGGGCACCAGGAGTTCAATCCCACTGGGACACCCAGGGAGGCAGTGTATCACCATTAGCCAGTAGATGTGTGAAACATGCCAAACTGGCAGTTTTAAATTTTCCAGTAGCCACATATTAAAAAGTAAAAATAAGGACTTCCCTGGTGGCTCAGTGGTTAAGTATCCACCTGCCAGTGCAGGGGACACGGGTTCAAGCCCTGGTCCAGGAAGATCCCACATACCATGGAGCAGCTAAGCCCATGAGCCACAACTACTGAGCTGGCACTCTAGAGCCCACAAGCCACAACTACTGAACCCATGTGCCACAACTACTGTAGCCCACGTGCCTAGAGCCCATGCTCCACAACAACAGAAGCCACTGCAATGAGAAGCCTGCGCACTGCAATGAAGGCTAGCCCCCACTCGCCGCAAGTAGAGAAAGCCCACGCTCAGCAACAAAGACCCAAAACAACCAAAAATAAATAAATGAATAAATAAATAAATTTATTTTAAAAATAAATAAATAAAAAGTAAAAATAAAAAGATGAAATTAATTTTAATAATTTACTCTACCTATTAAATCCAAAATATTACATTTCAACATTTGAAAATGATTGAGATATTAAATTTTTTACGACATCTTTGAAATCAATTTTATACTTATAGGACTACTGGATTTAGACACTAAAGTTTCATCCTGATGTGTATTTAGAGTTTGTAAAATTTACAGTTGGAAAGTAGATTTTTGTAGCCAAGTTTTTCCAAATATAAAGGTCTTCCAATAACTGGAGAGTTATCATTTTTTACTTTAACTTAATGAAAATCAAATAAAATTGAAAATTCAGTTCCTCTGTCACACTGGCCACATTCTGAATGCTCAGTAGCCACATGTGGCTAGTGGCTGCTGTATTGGACAGCATGCCCCAGAGTTGTTCTACACAAGGGGCAAAGAGGCTGGGGCATTTATCCTCTTCATGGGGCATCATTGGCTAACGGCTGTTTCTGGGGCTGTTGGCAGCTGTGCGCACGATCGAGCTTGCTTACAACCAAGACAAAGCTTTTTGCTTTTTGCAGGGAGGTGCAGGCACTCACAGTAAGAAGCCTTCTGCATGTGGAGATGAATGTCAAGGGGATGTGAGCAGAGCACTGATGGCATCTGCTGATGGTGTATGACTGCCATCTTGCCGTGTACTGTCATCTATATCAAGTCTCTTCCTGATCTCTTGGAAGGATGTGACAAATCAGTTTTTTGTTTCGAATATCTCCCAGAGTCAGCTCTTTCCTTCCATTGCCACTGGTGGTGGACTCTGTGTCCAAGGCCTTGCCTTCCCTAGCGTGACTTGCCACATTTACATGGCAACTCCCCTGTAGCTTATTTGCAATCATGCAGGTGTGAAGGCGGGTGCTGCCATATTTCAGGGTCGGTGGTATTCTTACGTTGCCTTAGGCACCTTAGTCTCTAAAAACAAATCTGATTTTAGGTAGAAAGAATTTAACATCCAACTTAATATTCTAGGACTTGGCATTTAAATCTCTCTATACCTAGTTCAGTCAAGAGCTTAACCATGAGACCCTTGTACCCATGAGACCCATTCAAACCATAGTTTGAATGTCTGATTCTCTGGTCTCTTTCTCCCAGCCCCAGCTGGGCTAACGTCTCTATTTCCTAATCTCAGGCTGGGCCTTTCCTGCTCACCCCATAGGCCTCTGGATGCCTCATGGCTCTGTCCTCTTCCCCCTTTATTCCTCAGTGGTTTTTGGTCTCCGTTATCCAGTGATTTCTTGGTTGTGTGAGGCTAAGCCCTGTGTACACCATGTTCCACCTGCCAGACTAAATCTCCTCCTGTCTCCTCCTTCCTGGCCTGTGCCACCCACCTGGCAGCATCTCATTCCAGGTCCCTGTCTCCACCACCCTATCCCACACCACTGCATTTACCCAAGTCACAAGTGTCACAAAATAGAATAGCATCTGCCTCAAACTTAAATTAATACATGTAAATTATTATTACTCCTCTTTCTTTCTATCTATTCTGCATTCTGAAGTCTGACTCATTTCTTGAAATCCTGTACTTGATATACCAAAATTTGCTACAGAAAATCCATATCTGTTCTACATGAACCAGGTGTCAGGGAGACAAAAGAAGTATATGACAATATTCCTGACTTCAAGGAGTTTTCAAGCAAATTTGAGAGGAAAGATTCATAAGTATGACAGAGTTAGCAAGTAGTGTAGAACAGGAATTGGCAAACTTCATCTCTAAAGGGCCAGAAAGTAAATATTTCAGTCATTGCGGGATGTGTGTTTTTTGTTTCAACTACTAAAACTCTTGTAGCATAAAAGCAGCTACAGACAACAAATGGGCATGGCTGTGTTCTAATAAAACTTTATTGGACACTGAAAGGAGCATTAAATTTTGAATTTTCATGTAATTTTTCCACATCATGAAATATTGGTTTTTTGTTTTTTCCAACCATTTAAAAATATAAACGCCATTCCTAGCTTGCAGACCATACAAAAACAGGCAGTGGGCAGGATGTGTTTAGCAGCCATAGCTTCCCAGCTCAAGGTGTAGAACACAATTAAGTATTTAATTGGGTGGCTCAGATCCAATGATATACAAGTTTAAGTAAGAGAGGGAATCATTCTTCTCAATACTTCTTTGATCTTTATTCTGGATAATTTTCTCAGATCTATTTTCTAGTATCCAGTTCTTATTCTCAGTAGTGTCTAATCTACTGTGGAACACTTCCACTGAGATTGTAATATATTGATATTTGAGCTCTTTATTATTTTAAGAATTCCATTTTTTTAACTTCTTTTCATAGTTTCATAATGACCTCTTCTTGAGTGCAGTATTATACCTTCATTTTTCTCTTTAAACAAATTAAATATACTTACTTTATAGAATAGTTTAGATTGTTTTATTTTCTCTGGGTTTCAGGGTGTGGATTTTCTTGTTTGCTGCTTGTGATGCTTTGTTTCTCTGAGAAGGGTATAATTTCTGATAGTAAATGCATATTCAATGGGGTTTTTGCCTGAGAGACCTTTATGAATGTGTCCCTACAAAGCGGTTTTGCATTTACCCTTGCAAAGCCTAGAAGGGTTTTACCCATTCCATAAGAGTTCCTATGTTAATTTCTTAGTTTCTATACCATGTAATATAAATTTAAACCCCACAACCTCAAAGAGTACAGGCTTGAGTTTGATATCTTATGAGCAATTATTTTCCCATTCATGGCCCTGAGCATAATACATGTTTCCTTGACACCTCCCTAAGGCTGGTGGTTAGAGTTTTCTAGTCCCTTCAGCTCCTTACCTGGCATAAGCCTAAACCTTCATTTCCTGTCCCAGGAATGACATTACGACTTCAGCCCCTGATGGAAGTCCATGGGTCTCATACGTCCATGGATTGTTGCTTTCTGCTCCATCACTGTGGGTTGCCCTTCCGTTTGAGTTTATTTATGTATTTCACACATTTAAAAAATTCTATTTTGTCTAACATTTCTGTACTTGGAGGGCAAAGGGAACCTTACCATGCACCTTCATCAGACAAATTCTCCAGAAGACCCAGTGGTTTTTGTGTTTAAGGTGAGGACATAAAAACATGTGAGGACCAAAAGGATGAAGATTTTAAATGTAGACAGGAAGAGTGTAAAGGTTCTAAAAATGGAAACTAAGATCCTTCTGGAGACACAGAGGACTGAGAATTCTCTTGGGTATATACATGTCCTATTTGTTTGTTTTTTAATTGTTTATTTTGAAATAATGTTATATTTACAGAAGACCTGCAAAGATAGTACAGAGTTGCTATATACCCTTCACCCAGCTTCCCCTAATGTTAACATCTTATGTAATGATGGTACAATGGTCAAAAGTAAGAAATTAACACTGGTACAGTACCATTAACTAAGTTACAGACTTTATTCAGATTTCAACAGTTTTCCACCAATTTTCTTTTTCTGTTCCAAGGTCCAATCTAGGATCCACATTGTACTAGATGTTGTCTCCCCTTCGTCACCTCCAATCTGGGACATTCCCTCAGTTTATCATTGTGTTTCACGACCTTGATACTATTGATGAGTGCTAGTCAGGTATTTTGTAAAATGTCCCTCCATGTGCGCTTGTTTGGGGGTTCTTATGATCAGATTAAGGTTGTGTACCAATAGGAATGATATCACAGAGCTGGGCGCCCTTCCCAGTGCATCACATCAGGGTTCCATATCCTATTACTGGTGATATTAACCTTGATCACTTGGTTAAGGTGGTATCTACTGTGTTTGTAGTTTCTATAAAGTTATTCTTTTTCCCTTTGTAAATAATAAATATTTGAGGAGCAATATTTTGAGGCTACGCAAATATACATTTTCTCCTTAAACTTTTGCCCACTCATTTTAGCATACATAGGTGGAGCCTGCCTACAACAATTTTTACTAATGTTCTAGAGGTCTAGTGATGATTTGCTATTTCCTTCTTTCCTTTTACACTTATCATTTGGAATTCTTCTGTAAGGATGAGTTATCTTTTCTCTACCATTTACTTAATCAATCATTTATTTATGTCGGTATGGACTTCTGAATATTTATTTCATTGTTTCATAATCCAATATTTTATTCTGTTACTGAAATGGTTCTGGCTTTGGCCATTGAGAGCAATTTCAGGTTGGCGCCTGTGTCCTTTCAACATGCCACCGTCCTTAGAACTTCCTTAGCCTTGGGTACTGCAAGATTCTCCAGGCTCATCTTTTATCATCCCTGCCCCAGCCCTAGAATCAATCACTTCTCCAAGGAGCTGGATAGAAGTTTTAAATCGTAGGAGTGGATAGTTTAGAACCCTTCACTTTCATCCAGGGGAAGAGAAGAGAGTCAGAAAAGAAGCTGGAAGGAACTTGGGGAAGCCCAGCATTCAGGGCTTGAGTAGAGAAGGTTTTATCAGAGAAGTGAGAGTACACTCAGAGTCGGATGTCAGAGAAGCCATGAAAAGACACCCTCATAGAGCATCCTACCTGATCCTGTCACCTTATCTCACTATTTCCTCTCCCAGCCAGATAGCTTTATTGCCCTGGGTGAACCAAATCCCCAACTCTGAGGAATCAGCAGTAAATATAACCAAAACTAACAAATTCAGCCAGCCAATGGACTTTAGTCCTTCATCCCTCTTACTGAAATGTTTTTCCCTCCTCTCTCAACCCGAATTCCACTCTTTCCAAAGCAGGGCAAGTTGCACCTTTTCAGCCTACATTTACCTTTGCTTTATACAAATACCATGGCTCTTGTCTCTCCAGTCAATTGGTGTTTGGATTATATTCTTTAAAAAAATTTTTTTTCTATTTGTTTCATATTACTTGTTCCCCCAAAATACTGTAGCTCCTTTAGGTCAGACGCCAGACCTCACACTCTCTGGTATGTTCAGTAGTTAACAATCTCTAAATACCTAATAAGCATTTAATAAATATATGCCATTTTAACACTCATATTAATAAATCAACCACTATGTTGAGTCATCAAAGAAATAGTTGAGCGCTGGGAAGTTTCCAGGAGCCATCTTATCTATGCAGGAATGTTAAAAACTACTCCTTGAGATGCAAAGTTAGAATAGCTACCTGAATTGCCTATGGCTTTGATGATATTCCAAGAAGATGTAACCCTGAGCCGGGGCAATTCTTATTTTTCACCAGGAAATAATTCATCAGTATTTGTATGGCTTACCTATCAATAAAGCACATATTTTATATGAACCTTTCTTGTTCTGTTTTATAAAAACTGTATGACCTATTTCTATTTTTAAAATCAAGTATCTGTTACAGAATTACTAATATACAAAGCTATCAAATTTTCAAAGGACAAATGGGAGCATATTAATAAAATTCATTGATTTTTTAAAAGATAAATATCATTGTTTTTCATATTAAAAATAGTACTTATTGCTGAAAAAATTAAGAAAATATAGATAAGCAAAATTAAATAATCTCATAATCCCAACACCCAGAAACAGATACCATTAACATTTTTTCTAGCTTTATTGTTATAATTGACCCATTAACATTTTATAACATGCCATATGTGTATATATATATGGTGTGTGTGATCATTTTACAAAAATTACTTTGTAACTTAACTTTTTTCACTTAATGTTTCCATTTCTCACATCATTAAATACTTTCTACACCATTTCCCTTGTGACAGTGAATGGAATTTTATAGATTGGATGTATTATAATTTATTAAACTAGTCTCTATACTTCGACATAAGGCGCTTCCAATTTTCCCCCAATATATGCTGCAACGAACATTCTTATACTTAACTGTGAACACATCCATATTTCCTTAGCACAAATTTCTAAAAGTGAGTTTCTCTGTGTGAATGGATATACACAGTTTAAGGTTTGGGTTTTTTTTTGTTGTTTTGAAGACCATTACCCACCTGTTGTGCCAATTTACTATCTCAATCAGCAGTAGTTAAGGCAACTATCAAATAATATATCATCTCATATTTTTAAAGGAAACTTGCTCCCTTCTTGAGCCTCCAAAAAGATGATGAAATAAAGCTACATTTTCTTTTTTCTAGTATGGGAGTGCCTTTTTCCCGCAACTTTGATTAATTTTTTAATAGTTTGCTTTCTGCTATTAAAAAATGCATAACAACACGCATTATTGAGTGTGAGTTGCAAAGAAAATACAAGGTCATCTGAAGGAAAGAAGTTCAAGGGAGCATGGCAACAGCAGGAAGAACAAAAATGAAATTTATTAATTAGGCTCCTATTTGTAAATCTCTTGTCAAGGACAATTACGTTTTTAAGTAAGTTTTCTTTGGTATTACTAGTATATTTACATGAAAGATAATATGTTGCATTTTTATTTCAGATTCACCAGGTTTTCTTATAAAAAAGAAACTGGATCAGCCAGCAGTTGTATGTACACAAACAGTTGAGAAATAGTTGTCACATTTAAAATAAATTTCCCAGTAGAAATGTGATCATTAGTTCTTTATTTGTAGTTATTTATACACTGCACAAAGACCAACAGGGCCAAGAAAAAGGGAAATACAAATTTGTTAATGTCACAGTTCTGCTTGAACTTCAAGTTTGGTTTCATGAATTATTCTTTCCTGTTTGGGACATAAGTCTTTGTTGCTAATACACATATCAGATTTATTTCATGTGCAACATTAAGATGACAATTCAATAATTTCCAATTATTAATGTTTACGCTAAGAGAAAAATTCACATAAGTCCTTAAAGAAAAAATAGCTGATATATACACTTCCCCATTTCTATAGCTAAAAACAGAAGAGCAATGTAGCTTAAGTTACTTTAAAAAATTTGAACAGTTTTCAAAAACTTTATTTCCCCTTCAAAGATCTGAAAGGCAGAGTATGAAATCAACCTACATTTTTTTTTCTACTCACCTAACATCAGTCAATCGTGGGTGACTAAATCTCTACAAGTTTGCTTTAAATTGAAAAGTCCTTTAAACTAATACTGTATTCTTGAAGTATCCTTAAACTAATACTGAATTTTTAAAGTATAAAGGAGACAAAGTTGGCATCTAGGAAAATAGAAACATTCTATTGATCCCCCAAGAGACATGAAGAAAGCCAAAGATCACATAAGCAGTCTGTTTGGCAGTGGCAATAGTGCAAGAAAGAGCTATTAGTTCTAAATAGCACTGTGCCCACCAGGACGCAGGAATTTGCACCCAGGATATCCTGTTGCTGTTTGCAATATTAATTTATACTTTCTGCAAACTGGATAATATATATTGGTAAGACAAGCAACATTGCTTCTCAAACAAAGCCATAGTGGGTAAAAGAACTGATAAGTGATTAGCAAAGTCGGATTTACTTCTGGCAAGTACATCACAATGTTTGTAAGTCACGTATGAGATTGCCAAAGTGCCTATCGGCCAACTGAGCGAATCTTCTAGAAAAACGCCTCACAGTTGAAATGCTAGGGGAGTGACTCTGTAAATGCATGTCACACCTTGGAAGATTTTAATGATGTGGGGGTATGCACATGAACATATGCATGCAAAACGCTTTACTCTCCTTGTAATGCTCCAAATTCTAAAAATGTACATCTTGTGACTGGCGTGAATTATCTCTATGATACTGGAAAATTACCTGTCTTTCTAGCTTAAAGTTTTTGAAGGGCTTTTTTGTAGACTGAGTGTGCATTGAAAACATGATACCTTATTTTCCAGAAACCATAATCATTAGAAACTTTTGGAGGAGGGAAGAGATTTGTGTAAATTGGCACTTTACAACTCAGTACCTTTGAGTTTTAGTTCCTCCTTAATAGAAAATGTTGAATTTTTTCTTTCTAGTGAAAGGCTGTAGCTAGGTACGATGACTCTTATTTGGGGCTTCAAATTAAACTTCAAAAACAGCTTCACTAATATCCAGTGAATGCCTGGATGGTCCATCTTTCACTCCAACTCAGTGTGTGTAATAATGTCATATTTTAATTCATGTGTCTCTTCTTTGTTTAACTTGTCTGTTTTATTTCTGGTCTTACAGAGGTACCGTGCATTTCCCATGTGTCTTTAAGCCTCTGGCCAGTAACCATTTTCCTGATGCTTTCTGTGCCAAGGGAAGAAGAGATACCCCAGAAAGGGCCCTGACTCTTGCTACTCAGAGACCAGCAGCAAAGCATCATCTGGGCTTTTACATCAATCTACTTTTTACGTTTTTCATCTGACGAAATCCACTTTCAGGTGATGGGGATTACTTTTGTTACAGCAAGACTGTAAAGAAAAAGGGAAAGAGTTAATGTTCAGCCTACAAAATCCAAAATAAAATGTTTTATTGTGCAAAAGATAAAAGATTTGAAAGCCAAGCTTTGTTAAGAGAAGAATTTCTACTAGTCCTGTCTTTCCCCCTTTTGTCATATCACAAAGCAGGTGAATGCAGATCATAAGTTTTTTCCACAGCATAGAAACGACCTCTATTCCACGTATGACCTAGACTGTGACGTTTTCCCTTCATTGGTTTTATTTGGAAATAACTGTGTATTTACAGAAGAGTTGCAAACATGGTACAGAGAGTTCTCATGTACCCCTCCCCCAGCTTCCCATAATGATCAAAATTAAGAAACTGACATTGGCACCATACTCAGACTTTAGCTGGATTTCCCCGGGTTTTCTACTAATTTTCTTTCTTTTCCAGGGTCCAATCTATGACATCACATTGAATCTAGTGCATGAGTCTCCTCCAAGCTCTGATCATTTCATGGTCTTTCCTTGTCTTCCATGATCTCTACAGTTTTGAAGAGACTGTCCCTCAATCTGAGTTTATCTAATGTTTTCTCACGATAAGACTAAATGTTTATGTTTTGAGGAGGAATACCAGAAAGGTGATGTTAGGCCATGAATGGTATCCTTAATGTATGAGGATAAGACAAGGAGAAAATAAAAAGCCAGAAGTTTGCTCTGGTCCCAGGAGATGGTAGGGAGAGAAAAGAGACAGAAGCAGGGCAAGTAGATAAGATGATAATAGAGGTCTAGTTTTCAGGATCTCTTCCACACACAACTCTTTGGGCAAATCTTCAGGGCAAGGGCAGCTTTGTAACATCTTGATAGGTACAGAGTGACCAGAGGCCATTGGGTTGATGGCTCACTTTCCCAGACTTAGGCTCTAGGCAGTGATGTGCTGGTAAATGTTTAATAACTGGCCTTGGGGGTGGGGGGTGGGGTAGAGGTGTGGGAGGGTGGAGGCCTGATTTATAAAGTTTGCTCATTTCCGTGGTGTAAATACTCCTGCCTTGACCAATTTGAAACTATCAACATAACATTACTGAACAGAATTCGGAAGGACTATGTTGTAGTTCACTGTTATATAGTATTTCTACCATGCATCTATAACAAACATAGATAATAGTAAAATGCAGTAAAATAAATAGGAAGTGATGATTCTGAGTATCAATTACCTTGGCTGTTAATATAATTTGTTTAAAGGTATGTTTATATTATTTGATTTATAATAATGGCTCTGTTTAACAGCTAGAGTGTAAAATTCCTAAAAACTTGTTACAGGCTCCCTCCAGCATGTCACTGCTTCTAGGGGATTCTGGGCATTTGGTCCAGTACCACATCCCACGTGGATCAGAAGCAGTGATGCAGAGGTGGCCGCAGAAGGTGTACAGGACTTAGAAAGCAGTCCTGTCTCCTCATGGCCTTTGTGTGGGAAGCAAAACTCTCCGGATCTTGGGAAACAGAAGGATGAGGCAGGAAGAGAATTTGAGATAGACTGAGTCATCTAAAATAATGTTACTCAGGCTTTCCGGGTGGCACAGTGGTTAAGAATCCGCCTGGCAATACAGGGGACACAGGTTCGAGCCCTGGCCTGGGAAGAGCCCACATGCCGCGGAGCAACTAAGCCCGTGTGCCACAACTACTGAGCCTGCGCTCTAGAGCCCGCAGGCCACAACAGCTGAACCTGCATGCCATAACTACTGAAGCCCAGATGCCTAGAGCCCGTGCTCTGCAACAAAGAGTAGCCCCCGCTCGCCACAACTAGAGAAAAGACAGAGTGCTGCAACAAAGACCCGATGTGGCCAAAAATAAAATAAATTTATAAAAAAATAAAATAAAATAAAGTAATGTTACTCAAAATCCAGTCCACGGGCAGTGCCAGTCCACTAACTATTACTGATCTGAGGTGAGATAAATACAGGTGAGTTCACGTTCAGAAATTTTTATCATAAATTGACATTGCCTTGACATCCTAGCATGTGATCAGTGGACGGGGTTTGTTGGACAAGATATAGACTAGTTCAGGTGCATTGAACTGGAATGGCAAGGTGCTTGTGGCACGAGCTGCATTCTAGTCCTACATAGGAAGGCCATGTATTGGATCCATGATCCATTGGAAAGATCAATCAATTTGAGAAGCATTCATCTCAAAGGGGCTGGTTTTGAAATCATCATCTTTAGAAGGGAATAAAATACTGAGTAGTCTGAATGAGAGGTTGTCAGCATGTGTTCCTTGGACCAGCAACCTGGTCCACCCTGGAACCCCTTAGAAATGCAAGTTCTAAGTCCCCAGCCAATGTTCTGAATCGGAAACCTTGGGGGAGGGCCCAGAAACCTGTGTTTTAACAAGCCCTCTAGGTGTTTCTGCTTCACGTCTGCATTTAAGAACCACTGGTTAGAATGCTTTAAGTGAAAGAATTATGCTCAAGCTGGAGGAAAATGAAACACAATTAATTAAGTGCAAATTATCCCTGCTAGTATGCAGAGCTGGAGCCCATGAAAAAGATCAGACCAGGTAGAGGAAAAAGGAAGAAAACTCAACTTTCTTTGCATATCGGAATGATACGCAAATGCTAAAGCCAACTACTCTTAGTGGGTGATGATTTTTAATTTTTCTCTACAAGCTTACCCATAGGGCTGTGTTTCCACATTTCCAAGCATCAGTCATTTCCCAGCCCACTGCAGCCTGTTTTTATCAAAAAGGGTCACAGCGATAGGAACAAAAGAGTGTTTTCTTCAGCTTTGCTCTCACCACACAACTGCTGGATTTCTGGCTTTCCTCGCATTCCCTACAATTACCACTATTAATAGCTCAGGAGGCCCCTCCTGGCTGCTTTGGGTTCTCCATCCTTTTCCCTCTCTGCTCTCTATTCCAGGTACCCCTGGCATCTCATCTTCTCCAATGCTTCTGTCCCTTCCCAGATATGGTTTTGGCTTAGAATCTGGCTGACCTGGACATAAGCCGTATCACAGCCAAGAACTTCCCTCTGCTTTCCATCCGTGCTACGTTTTCTTTCTGGGGGACGCCACATGGGGCTCCCAGGATCTTCTAAGGCCATCTTTCTCAAACTGATGTGCAAGCAAATCACCTGGGGCTCTTGTTCTGGGACAGGTCTGATCCTGCAGGTCTAGGGTGGGCCCGAGGAGCTGCATCTCTAACAAGCTCCCAGGTGATGCTGCTGTTACCAGTCTGCAAACAAATTTTGAGAAACAGGTTTAGAGCAGTGGTTTTCCTACTTTCACCGTGTCTTCTCCCCAGGTCTTGAACACAGGTGAGGAAGTGTCGTCACAGGGTGACCAGCTGTCCTGGTCTGACAGAGATTGTCCTGAACACCATGTGTCCTGGGATATCCCACAGTCCTGGGCAAATCTAACAACTGGTCATCCCAGCAGCCCCGAACCACTCTGAAGAGCCCTCATTCTGCTTCTCCCCAACTCCCTCCCCATCCGACCCTTGGATTTTTGCTTCTTGACTCTTAAGGTAAATGTTTTCCCTTGAGGCTCTTCATTTCTCCTCTGTGAGATGCCCTCTACTTGGCAAACCTGTCTCCACTGGCCCTGAAGACAGAACTGCATCTGCACCCTATGTAGTTAGTTAGCCCAGTCTTTGGAAGAGCTGCCCATTAAACTTGGTTTGGAAGGTTCCATGTAATGTTTCCCCACAGATGGTCAGAACTAAGAGGCCTCTCTGAGATTGGCTGGGCCCCTATTTGACAGTTCACTCCTGTGCTTTCACATAAACATTCTCCTCCCTCCTGGTCTCTGCAGACCAAGCAGGATTGCCCAGTGCCTGGGAGCAATGCATATTCTGCTTTGCTTCTTAGGTGATGATATGGATGTTAACTGGAATTAGCAAAAACAAAAATCTTCAACTCTGAGGTTTGGCAAATACATGTTTTCCAGTATTTCCAATTGTCCTTTCTACGTTGAAGCCATGAATTCTTTTACGCACAACTTCATGCTTCATCATCGTAGAAATACAGCTCTGATTATGTCCATCCACAGCTAAACACCTTCATTAACACTGAATTTCCAGCAGAATCATTTCCAGACTCCCCACGTTAGAACAAAGCAGTGGTTCTCAAAACTTTAGGATGCATCAGAATGACCTAGAGGGGTTGCTAAAACACTGATTGCTGGCCTCACCCCTGAGTTTCAGATTCAGTTGGCCTGGGTGGGGACCCAGAAACTTGCATTTCTAACAAGTTTCCAGGAGATTCGGATGCTGCTGGCTCACAGAACACACTCTGAGAACCACCAGGCTAGTGGACCCCTTCCATCCGGCCACAGATTGCTTTCCTAACACCCAGCTACAGTACATGTTTTCTAAGATAGCCCTGTGCATACTGTATGCTTTCCTACTCTGTGCCTTTGTTTTGTTTCATTCATGTATTCACTCATGCATCGTCTTAGTCTCCTCAGGATGCTATAACAGAATACCAGAGACTGGGTGCCTTAAACAACAGACATTTATTTCTCATGGTTCTGGAGGCTGGAAGTCCAAGATCAAGGTGCCTGTAGGTTTGTTTCTTGGTGAGGGCACTCTTCTTGGCTTGCCGACAGCCACTTTTTCACTGTATCCTTGTGTCTCTTCCTCTTCTTCTAAGACGCTCCACCTTCATGACCTCATCGAAACCTAATTACCCCCCAAAGGTCCCACTTCCTAATACCACTGCGTTGGGGTTTGGAATTTCAACACAGGAACTTGGGGAGGGACACACATTCAGTCCAGAACACTCATGGATTCATTCATTCAATCAGTGGTTCATTATTTCATCAAACTTTTTTTCCCAGTTTTATTGAGGTATAATTGAACGAAGTTGTAAATACTTAACGTTTACAATATGATTTTTTGATAAACTTCTTCAAACATCTTTTTTAGCATTTGCCAATTTATTTCTTTATTTTTAAAACTTTTTCATCAAATATTTTTTAAAGACCAACACGACTGACCCTGTCCAGTGCCCTCATGAAGTTTATGGTATAAGAGAAGAGAAATTTTACCCTTTTACGGAGTGCTTCATGGTTTCCAAAGAGTTTCCACACTCAATCTCCCATTACATCTTCTCCAGAGCCCTGAAAGACCAACGGGCACAGATCGTTTTACACATTTCACAAATGAAGAAATTGAAGGGGAAGCGGCTCATCCAAGGTAATGTCAACGCAGGTCTCCCCAGTCCCAGGCCAGCGTTTTTTCCACTCAGTTCCACAGCTTCAGTCTTGGCTCACTGTACCCTCTCACTCCCTACTGTCCAAACTGTACCCCTTCTTTAAAGCCCAATCTGACACTACCTCCTCCACGAAGCCTTCCCTGATAACCCTAGTTAAAATAATTTCTCCTTCTAGAAAATTCGAATTCAAAAACATACATTCACCCCTGTGTTCAGAGCAGCACTATTTACAATAGCCAAGAGATGGAAGCAACGTAAGTTTCCATCGACAGATGAATGGATAAAGAAGATGTTGTGTGTATACACAATGGAATATTACTCAGCCATAAAAGGAATGAAAGAATGCCATTTGCAACAACATGGATGGACCTAGAGATTATCATACTAAGTGAAGTAAGTCAGACAGAGAAAGACAAATATCATATGATACTGCTTATATGAGGAATCTAAAAAGAAATGATACAAGTGAACTTATTTACAAAACAAAAACAGACTCACAGACATAGAAAACAAACTTATGGTTACCAAAGGGGAAATGGGAGGTGAGGAATAAATTAGGAGGTTGGGATTAACAGAAACACAGTACTATAAAATAGATAACCAACAAGGACCTACTGTATAGCACAGGGAACTATATTCAATACCCTGTAATAACCTACAATAGAAAACATGAAAAAGAATATATATGTATATGTGTAACTGAATCACTTTGCTGTACACCAGAAACTAACACAACATTGTGAATCAAGTATCCTTTGATAAAAAAAAATAATAATTTCTCCTTCTCATAAAGTAAGATAGTACTTTATTTTGTGTCTCTACTGGCATTAAAAATATATATATATAAAACTTCCCTTTCTAGATAGACCCCAATCTCCTCGGGAATAGGATTAATACTTCACTCTCCTTTTGGTCTCCCAATGCAGTCAGTTCTTATCTTATAGTAGATGCTCACTAAAGCACTGAGAAATGAATAAAGGAATGAAGTTTGGGGAGATGAAAATTTCACCTATTTTCTGAGTCAGTAGTTATATTCATAAGATAATCAATGAAGAATATATTTGAAGATGAAAGCAGAGTTGTCTATTATCTCCATAATTAATTAAGTGACTGCTGGATGCCAGGTGATTTATGTTATGACATTTTGCTCTCATAACCTAACAGATAAAAAACATCGTTCCTATTTTCAAGTGGACATACTGAAGCCTCGAATTGTTTAGAAATTTTCCCCAAGTTCAGACATTGATGGCTTGTTAGAGAGGTGACCAAACTCAATTCCTTTTCACCTCATGTGGTAACATGAACACATGAAATCACCTCCAATTTTACTATAACAATAAGAAATTGTCCAGCATTTATCTACATAAGAAATTAGTTCAAATTGTAGTAATAATCTTGAGATCACCTTTTAGTAACATAGTCTCTCACAGTATTATTGACTCATCCTTGATTCACCGTTTGTTGGGTGAATCCTTTGATCCATTTTTCCAAAAGAGGAAAGGAATTTCACTACTACCGTTGCTATTGCTATTTTCTTATTCTTCATGTGGTCCGTCATCACTAATTGTGAAAATGCTGCCTTCTGACTTAGTAAATCTGTCTTAACCAGTGGTACTGTGTTCTAATGGAACATGACTCCTAGACAAGAGAGTGTAAAAATCTGGGGCAAATCCTGGAACAAAGGTGGGGTGGGGGTGGATAAACCTAGAGATGCTTTCATGAATCACCCCCAAAGGAATAATAACTTTAGCAAAAATGAAAAACTCAGACATTAAAACAATTTGTTAGACATTTACCATTTTATAGAAATGAGAATTATTAGGGAGTTTAACCAAAGGACATTATTAATGAATGTCATAGGGCCTGGAGAGAGGCAGGTAAGAGACAGATGGCATTAAGGAGACAGCTAACTCACCTAGGAGGGTTCACAAGTGGGTTCTGCAGCTGAAGTCTTAGAAGAGCAGAGGCCAGCAACATCCTGAAAACCAAATAGGCACATCAAAGGTGACTGTTCTTCCAAATGTATAAATACCAATTTGCATCCTTTCCTCTTACAGGTACTGCAATGTTTTACCTGGTAAACACCTGTCGGTATAATTGGCAGGGGTTATTAAAAGATCTTGTCATTTCATTAGCCATTAAGACAGCTAACAATAAATCCCAGGATCTTAACAGTTGTTTGGGTTTTTTGCTTTGTTTTTTGTTCTGTTTTTGTTTTTATTTCACTGAAACTGTTTCAGGTCATGAAAAAATTCTACCAAAATCTTCCAAATCTTCAGGCCTCCTGGGGTGTTCAGTTCAGAAAAATCAAGTCACAACAAATGTCTTCTTTCTTATACAGCTTTCTATTGTCAGATCAGGGAGCTGGAAAAGGTCATGCATCGAGAAGAAGGTGAAAATTGGGGAAGTAGATAAATATTTTTTCTAATTCAGGGCTGGTGAAATTAATGTAATAGTGGCTTCAATGGGCAGTTTCAGTCGCTCTTGTACCTGTCCTCAGAGATATGACACAAGCAGAAACTGAGCTTCTTGAAAATAAAGAACATAGACGTTTGATTTTTGTCAGTGCTTCTTGGAAAGAATTCAGAAGTGCCTCTTCAACCAATAGTAGGTAGGTTTCTAGAAATCTCTGCATTGGGGAATTCATAGTAAGGACAGAGTACAACCTATATATAGAAATGAAACTTGTTGCTAATGGGTGTGCTATCTAAGGACCAGTTACACGGAAATGTCATTTTGTTTGGTCACTAAGGAGCTGTAAAACAATGAGGTTTGTTTGTAAAATAACAGTAACAATACTAGATGATACTTACATATTTAAGTTCCACACAGTGTTCTAAATACATTTAATTTAATCTAAATACATTTAATTTAATCTTCCTAATCACCCAGTGAGGTAAGTACTATAATTATCATCATTTTACAGGATAAACTTAGAAACAAAAGTTCAACAACTTGCCCACGGTCTCACATCTAATAAGTGGTGACACAGGCAGCCTGGCTCCAGAGCCCAGGCTCTTCCACAATAAACTCTATCAGATTTTTATATATAAACAATGGTATATATTTTTGAATATAAGGAACACATATTATTAATAATGGAACATAAGGAACACATATTATTAAAAATTTGAGAACGTGAGAAATGGAAGAAAAGAAATGGAAGAATAGTGCTACTAACCTCACATAATTGGACTTTATACTTTCTTTTTTTCAATAATTCCTCGTTGTTTCCTTTCCATCTTGTCTTTTGTATGGACTATGTTTTGTTTACTTTTATCTTCCACGATTATTTATAAAACAGATATTCTGTTTCTCATTCAACTCGTACCTATATTAAATTGTCCACAATTAACCTTAAGTGCATTCTTACCTAATGATTTAAAAAGAAAAGCAAAACTTCTAATGCTTTTTTAGTTTTCTCCATGTTCTCTTTTCACATTGTGATCGTAAGTTAGACTCTTTATTAAAAATTTTAAAACCTCCTTTTCAGGATTATTTTATTGAAAACATTGTTTCTTTAGTAAAAAAAAAAATTCTAGCCATCAGCATCAAGTCTTAATTCACTTCAATGTTCACTATACTTTATTCATTTATTACTTTGTCTTTACCTTCTATGCTAAATTAGCACTAATCTTTTTCCCTGAAATTTCCTATTCTTGAATTTTTGTACTGTCTCACCTCTTAGTGATCTGGAAGCTATCTCTTTGCAATTTTTACAGAAAATAATCTGACACCTTGCAGATTTAAAAATGTTCTTCTGTTGTTTATACATATAAGCCAATAATTGGGTAGGCATAAAACTTGCAGAATCAAACTTGTTTCTCTTAAAATTGTGTAGAAATTGAACTATGGTCTTAAAAAAGTTCTTGTTCTATATTAGAAATATGAAGGCAATCTACAAGAGCACATATATGTTTTCCTAGATACTTGCAGGAATTTTGTTTGTCTTAGAAATTTAAAAATTTACCAGCCTATGACCAGACATTTATCTCTATTCCTTAGTTTTGCCCAAAAGAAACCTTACAGTGTCACTGTGGCTTTTACATGTAGAAAGTCTTCTTCTGGTACGACTTTGATTTTTACTTCTGATCCACCTGCTCTATTTTCAGGTGGATCATTTGACTCATAAATTTTATTTTATTCATAAATAAATGAATTATTTTCATTATTTTGTTCATAAATTCAAGAAATAGTTATCTAACACTAACAGTATATACTGTGTTAAGCACTCTGTTGGGGTAGGATTACAATAAGATGTTTACTGTTCTCAAGGAGCTTACAATCTAAGCTAGAACTCCATAACTTGCCCATTTTCCTCTTATCCTTTTAACTTTTATTCATTTTCTTTGGATAGTTAGACTAGTTATGAGGCTTATCTTCTGTATCCCTCATTTCTACTTCTGCAAAACAGAAATTTCACTTACTGAATTTTTTATTCAGTCACAATCTGTTCTTATTTTTACCTGTTCTTGTTAAATTAAAAACAAAAGAGTCTGTCCTGCTATATTGTTATAATTGCATTCCTAAGACACCTCATATTATCAAAAGGTTATTACAAAAAACAATTATTTCAAGGAGAAAAGGGGCTAGGGGCTAAACAGTTTGAAATGCACAATAATAAAATAATGTTTACTACAGTAATTTTAATAAGTGTGCTTTTAAATCTGTTTTTAACTCAAATTACAACTAATAAATTTTTATTTCAAAATCAATAAATATAGTTCTCAACATTACTGACCAAGTAATGTTAGACTTACAATGTAAAGTAAGACCACATTTTAGACAACAAGTTCTTAGGACCATGAAATAAATTATATTACAGTTTGTAACTGTCTAAGGTAAGGAAAGGACTACAACACCAACTGAGCAGCCAGCCATTCAAACAAATCTATTCCAATTATTTTTATGGAATAATTTTGCTTCCACATGTATAACTCTAGTTCTAGACAGGCCATCATGTTAAAATTAACAATAGCCAGTAAAATGCAAACGATATATCTTAATTTATCAGTGGTGTTATCTCCAATTCCATCTACAGAGGAAAAGCTCCCATGCCTTCAATGTACTTCCATGAAATTCCCCTTTCCTTATAAGCTTACGGAGCCAGCTTCTAGCACTTACCAAGAAAGCAAAGGAGAGAACAAAAAAGGAACAAAGGAGAACATTTTGTGATGCTTATATATTTCAAGTCATTGGTGCACAAGGCCCAAGAAGCCATCAAAGGGAAGTCTTATGTTTGACCATTAAAATGCAGTAATGCAATTCTGCCCAGGAGTAACTTTTACTCTGCTATAGCATAGGAAACTCCCAAGGTATGTCAGGGCCAGCAACACTGAAGGCCACAGAAACATGTTACGGTATGAATGTGACAAAGTAGACTCTTCATTCCTTCCAATATCTGGAATATGCTTATTTCGCATATTTTTACTGTTGATGCATAAAATTCTTCTACAGACGGTTTTAAAGCCTTTAAAAAAGTAATTCGGTGGAAGAGTGTATTCATATATTGCAGCTCATTCAGTGTCTTTGCAGAAGTCCCCCAAATTGGAATCTTAACATATGCATATTGGGATGAAAGAAAAAACCCAGCTTAAAAACAGTTTTGTTAAATGTCTGTTTTTCTAATTCAATGAATGATTTAAAAAATTAACTTCATTGTTTTTTAATTTACCATCTGTTAACTCAATAAATATGAGTTCTTAAAGTTAACATAATTGTCTTGAAATTTGCTGTTTTTGAAGCTGATTAAAGTTATTTAAATTAATTTTATTGTATATTCAGACTAGAACAAGGCATGTCTGCATTTGGATAGATCTTGGCTAATAATTCACAAATAAATTTGCCCATTTAAAAAATGGACTAATTTTGTTTATGGTCCTTAATATATATCAGTCAACTTGCAGAAATGCAGAGATGCTGAGGTTAGATAACCAAAGATATAGTACATCAATACATCAAAATTTGTAGCCATTAAAAACTGACCAAGTACAAAATTTTCATCAACTCTGTCTCTTGTCTAATAAAGAGGAAACGTGGAGTTAATATCAATTAGAATGCAATTTCTTTTCACCCTACATTCTCATAGATGAAAGGAACTGCTGTGTTCTTTAAACATTGTCCTTCCTCTGGTCAGTTTATTGGATTAAGGGTGGTCATGGACCCAAGTGGACCGATCAGACTCTTCCTTGAGAATTGTGAAAGACAGAAAGATGGTCCTGTGTCTGGATGGCTCCATTGGAACATCCATGGCTTGAGAACAACCTGCAACCATGTTCTGCTACGTAACTGAGGAGAGGAGCAGCTGGACAGTCATACGGAAGAAAGCCAAAGAAGAGATATGGAGAAAGAAGATGGACTGGGTTCCCTCTAGCACTTCAGGACTTCTGTTCTGGGAGGCCACATTGCACCCCTGACTTTGGATTCCATGAAAAGCCCCAGTCTGCTTTTCCTTTTTTGCTTGAGCTCAGAGTCAGCTTCAATCAATTACAAGTCAAAACGACTTGAACTAATGCACAAGAGAGGAAATCCTCCTGATGGCAATGACTGTTTGATCATGGATTCCCAGGCTTTATTCCTCCCCCTCTTTCCTTTAGATGAGGAGAAACTTTTTATTTTAACATGTAATTTATCTATTTTTTTTTATGATTATTGATTTTTTTTGGCTTCTCTAAGAAACCTTTGTCTATCTCCAACTTATGTTTTAAAACATAAAGCTCTACAAGCTTTAGGGCTTTAGCTTCTACATTTATAGCTATAATCTGTTGCCAATGAATTGTTGTGTATGATGTGAGGGAGGGATCAAGGGCTTTTTGTTTGTTTGCTTTCTCTATGGATGTCTAGTCATTCTAGCACCATGTGTTGAAAATACTTTCTTTGGCACATTGGGTTGCTTTGGAGGAGATGAAAATGGGGAGGGAGGGCATGGAGAGGCCATCTGAAACTAAACTAATGACTTAATAGTAAAATGAAGAGGTAGACATTTTATTTTGCTAATCTTATTAATGAGTTTAACAAAACGTAGTAGCCTCTTCACTTAACAAAAGAATGGGCTGACAGTCCATTTATTAGAAGTCACTTTTTCCACGAACTTGCACATAATGCACCTAAAACATAACTGATGACCAATAGTTAACTCAGTTTTCTGTTCTATGCTGTTGCCAGCTTAACCCTTTACACTGTCTGTATAATGTGCATCCATTCGTGTTCCAGACATTAACTGAGATTTAGACTAGGACTGTATCCATTAGATGGAACAGACTACATTTGCCCAAGAATATTAAATAAAACCAAACTGAAAACCAATTCAAAGTAGGATATAACTGTTGGCCCTGCTTGTTTGTCTGTCCTACTTTTTTGCACCAGAAGGGGAGCTTTTATTGTCCTTTCATTTGCGTAAGCCAACTTCCAAGTTATCTCAGGAAGATCTTAGAATAACAATATTATTGTGTTTGAGATGACCCCAAAGTGTGAATGATTCTCAAAATCCATTGATTCGCAACGTGCAAGTCACAGGTGAGCTGCATATAAATCATCTTCATGGTGCACATAGAAAGTGCTTAATATTGGCCAAGAACGCTGGGGTAAATGGTTGAGGCAACTGGCTCAGGGACTCTGACCATCATAAGCCCTTCCCAGGCGCTGTCGGGTCACCTGAAAGGTTGAAGGCCTCAATATCTTGGTACACTGGTCATCCGTTTGTAACAGAGCAGTTGGCTTATTCTCATCTAAGTACTTCTAGGAAATGTACAGTAGTGGATGGAAATCTACAGTTTTGGCCAATAAGCATCCACTTTCCCTATTTCTGGGAAATTATCCCCAATGTGTCTTGGAGAACTCCCAGACTACCTGATTTGGGTAGTGTGGCTAACACTCTCAAATCCAAGATGGGCATGTGACCCAAGGCTGGTGAGTTAAAGAACTGCAGCCCCTGACCAGGGTGAGGTCTGGGTACAGGATGCAATTTGATCCAGTCACAACCAGGTGTAATTTCTGGAAACTTTGAGAAAGAGGAACGCTCTTTGTGCTGGGGTTTCTACGTCAGAAGAATGGAAGCCTGGAGGGAGTAGCTTACTCTAGTAAAGGGACAACCAGCCTGAGGATAAAGTGAAAACAGAAGAAAAGAGGACCAAGAGAGAGATGGTGACATTATTTGAGCAGCTAGATTTAATTATGCCTAAAGCAGTCCTTACACTGTATTTTCCAATTTATGTGAGTATGTGTGAGAATATGTATGTAGCAGGGAGAATAAGCAATGAAACAAACTTTCCTTTTTGAGTTGGATTTCTGCCCCTTAACAGCCCAAGTTTCTCAAATCAATGTGGATTGCTGGATCGCAGCGTATTTTTTCTACCGAATCTGAATTTATAGATTTGGAGCCAAGGAATCTGCATTTTAAATAAGCATTCTATTTAATTCCGAAACACACTAAAGTTTGAGATCTACTGTTCCAATTTGATGGGTTAGGAAACTGAGACTAATAAAGACTAGGTGTCTTTCCCAAGATCATTCAACAACATATATTTATTCTAGGTGGGTGGGAAGACATAACAAACTAGCTGATTAGTTACAGAATCAAAACTAGAATTCAGTTATGCTCTTGTCTTCCTGGTGACTTTGATCTTCCCAAGCTTCTGCTCTAATACCTTTCTTCCCTATTCCAACATATTTTTCACCTAAAATAGGAACATTGGGTAGCATTCACAGTATATCAAAATAGGAGGTACTTTAACAATCTTAGGTCAGTGTTACTAGCGTGGATGGTCTGGAATTTGGAAACATTTCCACCAAAGCAAAGGAGGAGAAGGGGCAGCAGAACTAAGCAAATGCTGTCTCCAGGCAGTCCTCCCCCCTCCCCTTCCAAGTCTCAAAGATTCCTGTTTTTGTTAAAAATGCATGCAAGGGGACTTCCCTGTTGGCGTAGTGGTTAGGAATCCGCCTGCCAATGCAGGGGACACGGGTTCGAGCCCTGGTCCGGGAAGATCCCACATGCCTCAGAACAACTAAGCCCGTGTGCCACAACTACCGAGCCTGCGCTCTAGAGCCCGCGAGCCGCAACTACTGAGCCCGCGAGCCACAACTACTGAGCCCGTGCGCCTACAGCCCGTGCTCCGCAACAAGAGAAGCCACCGCAATGAGAAGCCAGCACACCTCAGCGAAGAGCAGCCCTCCCACTCGCTGCAACTAGAGAAAGCCCACGCACAGCAACGAAGACCCAACGCAGCCAAAAATAAATAAATTTATTAAAAAAAAAACCAAAACGTTGCATTCAATTCTAGTGTATGTATAACTGTTTTAATAGGAAAAGAATTTCTTCCAACATCTTTAAGTAAAAAAATAAGTACTCCAGAAATAGAGGCCATCATTATTCTCTGGCTTTGTGTGTCCCTGGCACAGCAGCAAATCACCCAGGAGGGACTTGCTTCTACCCCACTTACATTCCAGTCAATTCATTTTCTATTCTTGTTTAGATCCCAGGATTTCTTTTCTACTAGAATCATAATGACAGCAACAACATTAACAAAAGAAGCCATTGTTAGCCTTTATTGAGTACTAGCTGTTTTGAAACCCTGGGCATTTACTCTCTAGAGGAGGTGGGTACAATTATTATCCCCATCATAAGGATGAGGAAGTTGAGGCAGAAAATTAGGAAATTTGTTCAAGGTCAAACAAGCAGCTGAACCAGGATTAGAATCCAGGCAGTCAGACGCCCAAGGCTGCTTTGCCTATATCTGTTAATTTACTCTGAAATTCATCTAAAATATTATGATTTGCTCATGCTGCTCCTTTGTCTTCAAAACTCATGGAACATATAAAATGGGTGAACTTTATTGTATAGAAATTATACCTCAAGAAAGCTGAGTAAAAAAATGACAATTTGTAGAGCGAGCTGTTGAGAATTTAAAGATTTGATTGCCCGGTGAATTGAGTGGCTTTAAGAATCTGGATGTGCCCATGGGAACAGAACCTACAAGAAACCAATCACATACCTTATGAGAGAATACCTAGTGTTTCTAAAGTTATACAGGCGTTTATGGGAGAGTGTGGGGTGTTCTTGCAGACTGCTGACTGTGGAATGGCAGGCAAGTATGGTTTCAAAGCAGGAAAGGAGCTGGGGAAAAGGAGGGTTTGGTGCCCTCAATTTTTTTAATTGAAAAATTAACATCATTGAGACGGTCTTAGGCACATGGATATAGGACAGACTGAGTTATAATATACTCTGAAGGACAGTAATAAAGAATTTGGCTTTCACTAGAAACATACATAAGCTATACAAATGGGTCTCTGTAGTTCCACAGAGCCTGAGGATAGTTTTAGGGCCCAGTACAAAATCCAACTGTTTAGATGGCATTCCTCAATAAGGTGGAAAGATCAGGAAGTTTAGTCCCAGACAACACATATTCTGATGCCTGCTGATCTTTGTGTCCCGCACTGAATGATTTACGCATTTTAAAAATCCAATAATATGTATCAGAGAATGATACAGAAAAATTACATCTGATCAAGAAAAGATCATTGTGCATCCACGTTGCTGCAAGTGGCATTATTTCGTTCTTTTTTATGGCTGAGTAATATTCTATTGTATATATGTGCCACATCTTCTTTATCCATTCATCTGCCAATGGAAATTAAGTGAAGTAAGTCAGACAGAGAAAGACATATCTTATGATGTCACTCATATGTGGAATCTAATTTTAAAAAATTGTATAAATGAACTTATTTACAAAACAGAAACAGACTCACAGATTTTGAAAACAAATTTATGGTTACCAAAGGGGGAATGTGACAGGGAGGGATAAATTAGGAGCTTGGGATTAATGTATACACACTACTATATACAAAATAGATGAACAACAAGGGCCTACTGCATAGCACAGGGAACTCTACTCAGTATTCTGTAATAACCTATATGGGAAACGAATCTGAAAAAGAATGAGTATATGTATAACTGAATCACTATGCTGTACACCTGAAATTAACACAACATTGTAAATCAACTATACTCCAATAAACTTTTCAAAAAGTCATTAAAAAAAAGACTGTTTTGCTCTTGAAAAATAAACAGTCTAGCAAAGGAAGTGTAAAACATAAGGAGTACTCAAAATATGTGCCCCCCTTCTAAAACTTCAGTTTTCTTCTCTTTCATTTATTAGCTCTGCAAATATTTATTGGGTACCCCCTATATACATGGGAAGTTGTGTCCTATAAAATGGGCAGTGTTATAGAGGGCTTTGCATCATCGCTCAGATGGTTATGCGGTATCAACTAGACCCTCCCGGCTCCAGCCTTTTCCTATCCACTCTGCCACCAGAGTGACCTTTCTAAAGAGATCTGATGGTGTTACCCCATCCTTACAAGCTTTAATGACTCCCTATCTCATGAAGTAGGAAACAGGCGACTGACTGGGGGTCCTTAAGCTGATTTTGATCTGTAGACGTTTTCCCTCCACATGGGTTCTTTAAAATGTGGATAAGTCCTCAACATTTAAGATTTCAATTTTTCATAGCAATCTGAATCAGTAGCTCCACATGGGTTCTTTAAAATGTGGATAAGTCCTCAACATTTAAGATTTCAATTTTTCATAGCAATCTGACTCAGTAGCTTCTCTTTAAAAGCTGGAAGATCTGACACTTGGTATGATTGGCCTTCACCATTCCATTTAGGCAGAGAATCTCTCTCCTGCTTGCCATTGTCGCTACCAATGCTTATGGTCTTCAACTCCGTCTGCTTTGCTCATTTACATTCGTGCTTGGACCAAGGTAATGTAAGAGTTTGCAATCCCTTGATGCCTAAACTCTATAGAGTATGTCTTCAAGGTCCTTCACAATTTGAAGCTCTTTGGTTTCATCCTTTGCAAAGACCCCATGTTCCAGCCACACTGAATTCCCTGTAGTCCCCTAAATGACAAGCTTTGTCATCCTCAGTGCCCTGACTCCTGCTGGACTCTGCTTGAAATATCTTCCCTCCATCTTCCTTTTCTGTCTAAAGCAATCTCATATATCCTCAAGACTTAGTTCAATTCCTCTATGGAACTTTCCTCAATCCTGCCAGAGAGTTATTTGCTTCTACCCAAGTGTTCCCATAGCACTTTGTGCCTCTACTAGCGTTGCAATTCTAATAGAATTCAAAATTCAAAATTCTTTCTGCATCTATCCAATTGGAAAATGTATTTCTTGAAAAGGAGGACTCTACCCACCTCTATATCCCCAACCCTTAATAGGGTGCCTGGCATCTAGTAGGTACACGATGAATGGTTACTGAATGAACAAAAATATGGATGAATGAATGAATGAATGAATGCATGAATGAATACTTCCAAGAGAATTTTTTTGTGTGTGTCACAAGATTGTGACATTTAAAATAAGGGAAGTAATGACTCGAGACCAAATTTCAAAGTTTGATAATGATCATGACATCTTCTGATAACAGTTCTTAAAAGTTCCTGTTCATTGTACCCTTTCCAGGAAAACAAGTCTTGAGAAAATACAGTGTATATAATATTAATAAATGGATAAAGAGTGACTTAAAACTGATAGGGTGCCACATTTTGGTGGGGGAGGGGTGGGTTATAGGGCTGCATTCAGAGAGTGGATGGTGAAAGAAACCACAGCATGTCTCCCTTTAAGCTGGTGGACTCTCTGGCAGCGTTTACCCTGAGGAGGGGAACATTTGGGCCACAAAGTGGCAGGAAGAAATCAGTTAGCTGGAGGCGATCATGTGGACACAAGTTACCATGAATATATCAGTTTTTAGAGCTGTGTACCATAGTTCTCCACTTTGGGGCACAAGGTAGGCTGCTCTGTTGGGCCTTGTTGTGATGATTCCATGGAGCCATGTCATCACTCTTGGACAATGAGTTGTGTGTCCAAATGATGTGTGTCACTTCTGGCCGCAGCACTTAAATACCAGTATGAGACTCTCCAGAGTGATCTTTATTTTTACCATAGCAACATGAAACATTCAAGGTGGCAACTGTTCCATCTGCCTGCGACCCTAAATGAGGAGACGTGGAACAGACCAGTAGACCTGCAGTGGACTCATCGCATAACCAAGAAGACAACCTTTGCCATTATAGGTCACTAAAAATTGGAATTGTTTGTTACTCTGGCATAACATAGCCTATCCTGACAAATACAATAGATTTGCTCTGTTTTGCAGCAGGTGGCAGAACTAATGGCTGGAAGGATTAGGAAGACCGATTCTGTGCAATTTAAGACAAAGATGTCATAAAGTGTACAAAGACAGAACTACTTAGGATGTTATTCATTCACACAGTGTACACTGAACTCTACTCTGTGATAAGTATTCTTTAGATAAAATCCTTGCCTCTATGGAGGTAAGTGGTGAGTTTCCCTTCACTCAAGATGTTTGTATTGATGGTCCCTAAAGTTTTCACTCAACAAATCAACTTTAAAAATGCCTTCCAACCTGGAACTTCAGGATGTCTATTTCCTCCGGTCTAAAAAGGAAAAAAAAAAACTATTTAAAAAAAATATTCCTTTGACTCAAACCATTTACTGATCTGCTGAGTTGTCTTTTCACATTATAATGTCATTTTCCCAGCAAGTAAGTGCCTTGCAGGCCAAGACTGTTTTATTCTTCCTTTGCATCTTTCTCATACTATTTAGTAGGTAATATTTTACTGTCTGTTCTCCTAGGAAGATAATGAGCTTTTGACACTAGCTATTATTATTGACCAATTGATAGGCTTCAGATTTAGTTGTCTTTCAACCATTTAAATTAGGTTTGGACTTGTTAAAAAAAAAACTAGCAGCACAAACGTATTACCCTAATAACTTTCAGGCAAGATGATTTTTCCTTCTGAAAAAAAGCCTTAGCCCTATACTATTGAATTTGTGGCCAATTACAATATTTCATTAACTTATTAATCCAGTAAGTATTTAATGTATTCCTACTATGTGCCAGGGGACAGGGTTTACATTGCGTTTACCAAGATATGTTATTTCATGCACTGTACCCATCATTACATCATTCTACATTATAACAGTGACTATGAGTTCTCTGTATAAGACTATTTCCCCAGGGGAAAGCAAATTCAAAAGGTTGGGGCAAAATGTTCCCTTGGTTTAATGCATAGGACCATATCACACCTTAAATTCTGGGGGCTTGGTTGATAATTTGGAGGAGTAGATGAGTACGTAAGAGTGTGTAAGGGAGGAGAAACAATCCTCTTTTTATATTTCGATTTCTGCTAAGCTTCAGTTCAGGCTTTCAGAATTGGAGAATCAGCTTCCTGCTTCAAGAAATTGCTAATAAGCGTAATTAAAGACCAAGAATTTATTCTTTCCATTCCAAACCTGATGTCATTCCCAGATGGAGATACTGGTACTAGTTAGGCAATTCAGCATTTTGGTAAATGAAGGCAGGAGGATTTGGTGTCTCTTGGACCCTGTGGAGACAGAAAGTGGTCCAGGAAGGAAAACTTGGGTTTTATTTTGTTTTGCCCATTGCAATCATTTATACCTTTTTGCTTTAGAACCAGAAGCTGAGGTGGGCACCTGTGTCTTAAAAAAAAAACAACGAGGGGCTAGTTCTCTTAAAGAACGCTAATTCATAAACTTTCTACATTCTTATGTCTTTAGAATTGTCAACTCTGCATAAAATGACAATCAACTGAAAAAGATGGATAAATTCCAGTGAATTCAATACCCATTGATAGAAAAGAACAGGCATATCAGAAACCAGTGTGAATACAGGCAGTATTATCCTTTATTTAGAAAAACCACACAAAAATACAGCACAGTTGATGTACCGTCACCAGGACTTGAAAGCAGAATCAACCACTGTGTAAAAGGTAAAATAAGAGGGCACAGATATCAGGATTTTCCCAGCGTGCTTTATTCATAGACATCTGACAGAAGAGGACCTAACAGAGCTTTGAGGAAAAACTGAATTCTCAGCCCACTGCCACTTTCCAGGAACTTCACTGCAAAACAGTGCTCTGCGCTGGTGGGACGGAGATCTTAGCAATCTTCGTCCTGCTCCCATAGTTTCCTGCTCTCTAAATACAATTATTTATGGGGTCTTAATAAGAGAGCGAGCCTTGTGTGAAAGGAACTCAAAGTGCAGCTTCTAAAAATACACCGAGGAGCCTCTACCGTCCTTATTGTTACAAACTGACGTTTTGCAGTTCGAGCTTAACGACTACACACACACACACACACACACACACACACACACACACGAAGAGAGAAAGTAAACACTGTGTTTTTTCTTTCTGCGATCCTCTTAACTTTGAGTAAACAGTAGTCATTTTCTATTGTCATACTCAGTGCGCATTTCCCAAAGACAACACAACACAAAAGACCTGTTAGCTCCCTTAGAGCTGGGGGTAAGAACGGCAGGAAAAGAAAGCAAAGTTGACCGAGTTCCAGTTTCTCCTTAGCCTGGGTCCTGAATCTCCAGTCACCTAGATCTTGCAGAGGTGTTTGGAGTTTCACTCCCCTTTTGGAAAGGTTTCCTCGCCCCTTCTCCTCTCCGAGTCCGCTGTCATTTAATCCTCACTTGCCCTTTTTGCTTCCCGCTTTTTGGAGAAATTGGACCTCAGTTTAGGCGTCTTTTGCCAATGGGTTGAAAAGAAGTACAGCTGCCGACGGGAGGATATTAAATAAATGAGCAGGGGCGCGGCATGGGGGGGTCTGCAAGAGGGTCCCCTCCTCCTCTTTCCGCCACGTGCTCCGCAGTTGGGGTGCAGCGCTCCTGGATGGGGTGCTGAGCGGGGCGAGGGTGGGGTGAAGAGAGGTGCACCGAGCAGGTTGGAAGGGAAGGAGGCCCTCTAGGAAAGATCGTCTCGACCGAACACTGACGAGAGAAAAAAGCTGGCCCACAGGCCCCTAGTGGGGAGCGATCCACCCCACGGAGGCTGGCTTGGGGCGGGGGGGGGGGGGGGGGGGGGGCCCCCCCCGGGGGGGGGGGGGGGGGGGGGGGGGGGGGGGGTGCGTCGGGGCCTCTCACCTGACTTCCTCCTCCGCTGGCACACAGCTACAATCATCCCCTTCCCGCTCCCCACCCCCCCAGCCAAAAAAAAAAGCCCAGCCAAACAACGAACAACAAGAGGAAGCCGCAGGCGGCTGGAGGAGGGGTGCGCGCGCTGGGGGCCCGGGAGAGGTGAGGGGGGGTGGTTGGCGGGCGTCAAGAACCGCGCCGCGCACAGCCAAGCGCTCCCCCAGGCGCCCACACTTACCCTCGCGGCCGAGGGTCCGGTCTCCGGCGCCGATCGTAGCGCGCGCCCCTCGTCCGCCCGCGCCCCTCCGGCCCGCTGCCCCCCACACCCGGGCCGGCGCGCTGGGAGGGAGCCTGGGAGCGGCGGCGGCGGCGGCGGCGGCGGCGGCGGCGACTCGGGCTCGGCTCGGCTCGGGCTCCAGCGCGCCCAGTGTCGCCGGCGGTCGCCGAGGCTCCACCGCCAGGGGGAGAAGCCGGGGTGGGTGCTGGGGAGGCGGGCCGGGCCCTCGCCGCCCCGCCGGCCAGCCCGCGCCGCACACGCTCCTCGGCGGCGGTGGGCGGCGGCGGCGGCTACGCGGGGTCCGCTGAGCCCCCGGGCGCCGCGTGCCCGGCCCGAGAGCTGTGGCTGGATGCGCGCCCGGGTTGCTGCGGGCTCCCGCGGGGGGCGCCCCGGCCGCCCCGGTGCGCCTCCAGACTGCGGGCGCCGAGACCGCCTAGCAGAGAGCGACTCCCGCCGGCCCCTTCCCCCTCCCTCCCCCGCCGCCGCCCCCTCCCTCTCCCCGTTAACATCTCCTCCCTCCCCCCCCTTCCTTCCCTCGGCCTCGAGCGCTCGCTAGCTCGCTCCTCGCCTCTCTCTCCCCTTTAAACGCCCACTTCGGATGGGAAAAGAAGACAACTTAAAGTCAAGTTGCAATTAACTTCCGCGGCAGCCGCAGCTCCGGCGGCGGCGGCACCAGAGGCAGAAGCCGCCGCCTCGGAAGTCCGACGCCGCCGCGCCCGCCCGGGAAGCTGCGCCTGGTCTCGGGCCGTGCTCCACAGCCACCGCCGCCCCCAACGCCCATGCCTGAGTGAGTTCTGCTCCTTTGCCTCTCTCTCTCTCTTTTTTCTTTTTGGCCCCTACTCTTAACCTTTTATCTCTCTTTCTTTTTTTGGAATCGATCTAAACTTCACCGTAGCGCCCACCCACCCGCGGTGCCCGTCGTTGGGGCGACTCGGCTCCCCTCTCGTGGGCGCCCGGGGACAGGGGTCTTCCGAGCTCCTTCTCTCGCGCGCGGCCGGATCCGGAGGGGTGGCCAGGAGAGTGAGGGAGAGCACCCGGGACGGGGGACTTGAAGATGCCATTCGTTCTTTCTCGGGGTGTGGACACCCTCACACACACCTGCCCGACAGACCCTGGCTGAACAAACTCCTTCAGGTCATCGGTAGAACCCCTTTGGGAAGAGAAAAGGGGGATCGAAAAGACCGAAGGAAGCACACGGGGAAAGGGAGACCCTCTCTGTGCGCCCCGGGGCCGGGCGGAGTAGGCTGGGGAGTGGAAACGTTCCCCCGCCGGATCGCAAGTTAAGCTCAGCATCCTTCCCCGGTCCATCTGCGCCTTCCTCCGCCCCCCGCCGGCGCGGCTGGTTGGGAGCAGTGGCGGAGAGAGGGGCCTGGGAAGTTTGTGGCAACTCCTCCATCCCGGGAGCCACTCGGGCCCCGGGGTGTTCAAGTTGGAGCCGGGAGTTTGAAAGGGGCGGCAGTCCGCGTTTCGAGCCCTCGCCGGTTGTAGTGAGGTCGGTCCTGAAGGCGCTGCTGGAGGGAATGTGGGTTTGGAGTTGGGCTGGAGGCCGGAAGAGGTGCTGCCCTCTTTGCAGGGACAGAGACATCACAGGTGCGGCCTCGGGGTCCGCGCCGTGTCTCCCTCCTGCGGCCCCGACCCGAGCGTGGCGGCCTTCTCTGAGCGCTCCACTACCGAGGCTCCCGAGGCGGCGGAGCGTGGGTTTGGACCACCACGATGAGAAGGACAAAGCAGGCGGGTGGCAGGTCCGGGGAGTGACAGGCGCGTACCGGGGAAATCCACCGAGCTGGACTCTTGGGGGCGACCCCAGAAGACGGAGAGGGGCTTAGGGCTCTTGCTGGAGATTTTGGCCCTGACCTTAATTAGAGCGTAGCAAATTTCACTTACAAGCGTCAACCACCGGATCGCCTCTCAAAAGTGCCCTGGTTGGCAGCTTGGACCTCTGCGCCTTTCCTGGGCGAACTTTCTCAGCAGCATTCCGGATTTCCAGGCAAATGCTGTTAAGACTTGGACTCCACATGGTTGTAAAGAGACAGAAAAGCTAAAGACGTCCTGTTCTCAGGAGAGAACCTTTCTGCCCCGACTGGCTGGGGGTCCATCCTGGGAGGCCAGGGGACCTGAGTTTCCCAAGAGGACAGAAGAGGGGGTAAGAATGAGTAAAATGCGACTTGCTGGGTGTCAGGATTTGTCCTAAGCAGTCCCTGAAATCTACAGTGTTTGTACTGCTGACAGAGTAACTCATCCCGCTGAAACTTTCTTGAAATTTACACCCAATCTAAAGTGGATTTTTCTGAGATGTCAGGAATTAAGATTTATTCTGTCGTCAAAAGTAGCTGGGGGGGGGGGGAAACTAAGACTGGAGAAAGCCAAGGTTGAGGTGTTTGCTCTAAAGACCTTTAATCTGCTGTGTGGTACTCGTGCTATGATTTAGCAGCGGTCCTTTATTTCTATTGCATATTATTTTAGTAGAACAGTAGTACATTCGTATACTGGCTGCTCCAGTCTGCTGGCAAACATTAGCATCAGGCTTACATTTTTGACAAATGTGCAGACAGGAATAGCATGAATAGGCATCTTAAATATTAACAACCTAAGCATCTGTTGTGAAACAATTTTAATATATTTACTCTGTTTTTCTCACATTGTTAGAAAAGGTTATAATAAGCGCATAATCTCAACTTTAGTTAGCAGGAGTAACTGGCTGTATCTTTCACTACCTCTCCAAGTGTTTAACACAATCACCAGACATAAATACTTTAACTAACTCGGTTAGACACATTATTAAATACACTTTAGACAATGTGTATTCTATATAAAATGTAACAGTAGCAAAATATGTATCCTATTTGTGCACATTTTAAATGACTATACATTTTATAAATATACCGGGCATGTTTATTCTTCATCTCCATTTGACACTTATTACTTCATATTTTTCCTAATGGAAACAATATTTTAAATGTAGAGTCGTTCAGTCATATGTAATACATAATATGTAAACAGTAGCTATAAAATACAAAGCATTGTTAAATTTGAGTATGGCTGCATGTAACAAGATTATACAAGAGAAATAAGAATCACTGCACAATTTTGTATTCCTTTCTAAATAATGAATACAAATGATGGATGAAAAAAGAACAAATAGGGATTTCCTTCCTAAAGTACTAGTGCCCTAAAATGTAGTGGGGGTGGGTATGGGGGGACAAGAGGGGGGAATGAAGGGAGGAAGCAGAAAAAAAAAATATCAGCAGAGAAAGAAGACTTAAAGAACTTCCAAAAGTCTGAATAGTTATTTCCAGAATCAATGCATTCTTCATTTTCCCACAAGCTGAAATATGTAATAAATAATAGTTCTTTGTATGTAAAAGTATTCCAAAGGAATGCCTTTTGTTCAGTTGTTGTAATAAATTAATATATTCTTTGGTTGATAATCTACAAAAGGAGTTCTTTTGTCTCTCAGCATCTTAAACAAGAACAACAACAAAATGAATAATGGTTTATTTCTGCAAAGAAGTCTGTTGCCAAGCTATATGAACCTGCGATTGAATAAGATGATGTGCTAAATGATGGTTAGGCAAGTCTGCATTAAATTAGCAAAGACTGAAATATCTGGGAGAGATTTTCAATGATTTTTTTCATGTGACAGGTTGCGGATTGTAAATTAGGCCTAAAAGGTCAGGTGACAGGCACCTGTTCTTCATTATTGTTAAAACCTTTTGGTTACAAACACTGTTAAGCTAAATACAACGTGGATATACAGCAGGGACTCTATAAAGCACTCTGGTGGGTTTTCATCTGCTCTGTAAATTTCCAAAAGGGCCATACACAGATATGCCCTTTACACAAACACATCTTTTCTTCTAAGACGTGTTGTCTCGGATGACTCTTGTGTCATATTCGTACCTGGGACTGATGAAGTATATAAAATAAATGCATATGACGGAATCGATCTTCAGACTCTGTCTGGACCTGTTGTAGTCAGATGCAAAAATATTGGGTTTTTTTGCATTTGACTTTTACAGTCCACTGATTAATGATCAGAATTTGTTCAGGTTTTAAATAGAAACCTCCCCAAATTACCTTTTATACTTTTTAGATAAGGTAAGTTCTCATCTTAAATGATGCCAGGAGATATTTTGCTTTGTGCTTATGTATAAGGAGAACCTGAGTTGCTCTATACTGTCAGAGCTTTGTGGTATGTAGAAAATGGGAAGAAAACCACATTTTACATGAATGCTGTTAGGAAGGGTATCATCATTTGCTCTTCATACTTGCCACTTCTCTCAGGGGAGTTCAGTAATCTTTTGATTAGAATTAAAGAATGTGATCGGATTTTTATGAATGGTTTACCTTTAGATATTTCAGAGAGCAGAAGAAGCATACATATTGAACAGGCCTAAGTAGCACAAGGTTGCAAAATATGAAAGGTGCCAGTTGCTTTTAATTAGCAAAGGAGGAGGATTTTGAGTAAATTCGGTAACTGAGATGATTGAATTCTCTATTTAAATATGTTCTTTGTCTCTTTTGGTTTGGTATAGTTTCTGCTTATTATACTAAGTAGTCATTTTTAGCATTTGTGATCAGATTACAGAACAGTCATCCTTCTTGCGTTTCCAGTTGGTTTTCAAACTCCAAAACTCTGGGATGCTTTTAACAAATTGGTTTACATTTTGACAGAACAGAGTTAAGTTAATTAATAGATCAGGCACGAAAATCCTCCACGGTAGGGTGTATTTTCTGGTAAAATGAAAGTTGTGTTTCAGCACGATGAGCATCAGGCTTCAGTAATCTGTTCCTCGTGTGGAATGAACACTTCCTACTTCAAGCTAGCAGGCACCTACTGTTTATTTACGCTGCATTAAACTGACAGCTCAGCAATCAGAGGAAAAATATTACTTACCTTCCTGAAGTAAATACCAGCTTATAGGTTAGTGCACGTATTTATATTCCTGTCACCACTAAATAACGGCTCTGTCTCCACTTTAACATCTACCTGTACTATAATCCAGGGCTTTAGACTCTTCCTGGTTGGGGGTAGGGGTCGAGAGGAGTTTTCTTATCATTTCCCAGTGGCTAAAGTTTTAAAAAGAGTCATTTTATCTTCTCATGTTTTGTCCTGCGAGAATCAGTTGAAAGAAATATTATACATTTTTCCTTTGCATACTTCAACTATAATATCCAAATCCCCAAAGACTCCACATGCCACTTAAAATAGTCATCGTAGAGCAACCTCAAGACAAATATGTTCAGACACATTCAAGTGTACGTTTGCTAAATTAAACTCTCTACAGAATTCCAAAGAGATAACTTCAACTATTTGATTTCTTAGATAATAACTTTGATAAAGTGTCTTCTATTCCAAGCCATAGATGGAATGCTTCAGGTTTTAATGGAGGTCTGCAAATATGAGTATAAAGTGGGACACATTGATTGATTGATTAATACTGTTAACTTTTCCTCTGAAAATATTCTTGCCTCCTTTGTCTTTTTGTTTAATCTGCCAACCGTGAATTTCAAATTTTTGACAATACTAAATGCATTTGTTGTTTTTCTTCTTAAGTTGAAAGCCCATTCTCTTTGGAGACCCCTAGAAACTTCAAAATACTGTTAACGTTGAATTCCAAAACTTATTATTAACTTGAGAAAGTGCTCGTTTTCGAGTATGCTCTGTAAGTAGCTCTTACGCTCATCCTGTACACACGGTTGTTAATCTCTAATCACATGTTCCATTGACATCAGAGCAGAATGTGGTCTTAATACAGCATGTAAATCAAATCTGTTACACAAGGTTCTTCTCTTTCTCTCCCAAAGAAGAAGTGTCTACTGTGGTAATTTATATATCATTCCTAAGTGTTATTCTCAATGGTAAGTCTATTTCAACTTGACGTCTTCATAGAGTGTGATCAACACATTAACGCACATTATTTAGTACTTTTGAACTTATGCCAACGGTACCTTTTGCTGTTTACTTTTTTTAAAGTCTTTTTTAAGATCAGATATTTCATTTCAGAGTAAATAGATACAGATTGTGTGTATATATATTCAGGGTGAGATTTAGTAGCGTAGCATTTCTCCAGCATATTGGCCTATTTTTATTCTTTCACGTTATTCTGTATCACTTCCACAGTTGTTGCTGTCTGAAGGTTCGTAAATAGAAATTCTCATCACCTCTTTCAATGGACTCTCAAGGATGTAATTTAGCTTATGTGGTGATCCAGTTTAGTTATGAGAGATGAAAATTAGTTAACCGGTACCCCAGCATTTATGTCCCTAGATTCAGCTGCAATTTATTCAGTCCAGTTATTTGATGTTTGGTAGTGAAGTGTCTTGTAATCAAACATTAAGAGTTGGTTCAGTTTCCAGTGGAGAAATGATCTTGCTGGATACAACGTTTAACTGTGCAATATTTTATTACACTCATCACTCCTTGGAGAGCCTGCGTATTGTGGCACGAGTTGTGGCTGCACCTTAGGGGTGCAGGTCCCCCACATGAAGCGGAGATGCTTGCAGAAGAAGCAGATGTCAGGCTGCACTTGGTCCTGCCTTTGCTCGGATGTCTGTAGACCTGCATTTCCCTCCACCCCTTCCTTGGCACCCCTTCCCCCCAGGTGTGCAGGAAATGGAGGGCGTTGTACCCGGTGAAGTGGGTGGACTCTACCCAGAGCTATGACCTGATTTGTGACGTACCCTCAGAACTGCAGTAATGGTCCAGCTGCTTCACAGGCAACTGGTAACCACCTCATTTGGGGATGCTTCTGCCTTGCTAGCAGTGCCAGAGAGAACTTCGTCATTGTCACCTCGTCAAAGACTACTTCTTGAGAGCTCTCTCGTAGGGCTAGATTCGGAGAGCAGCCTCTGATATTTGGAGGGTAAGTGGCAGAAAAGTTCCATATGGGGAATCAGGGCTATAGCCACAGGGAGAGACCAGCATTTAGTGTCCAGGGGAGGTTTCTGTGTTGGGATGTTGCTTTTTGTCAGCAAGAGATGATTTGGGACCAGATACCAGCAGAAATTCTGCAGTGTGAATTCTACTCTGGGTGGTGAAATGTGGTAGAAAGCTCCCAGGAGAAATTACTAGATCTTCTTTCCCTGAGATATTTAAAGAAAAGGTAGTCAGTAATCTGTGAGAGGGGGAACTCTTTAGATGCAGTTTTCCAGGAAGCTGGGCATATAGTGGAGTTGATTGCTAGAGGTTCTTTTCTAGTCTTACTCCGTGGTTTCTGATATGCTGTTAAGAGCATGCAAAAGACAATTTGGCCTTTTAATGTTTATAATGTTAAGGACTTTAAGGTAAAAGAGGTTTTCTGTTGTAAATATTTTATTGTAATAAATACTATAAATAAAATAGAACCTAGTATATGCAGATATCTTTTAAACTTGAGATAGTCTTGAATATAGTGTGTCCATAATTAGCTGTTTGATGTTGAATGCAATTGAGTTTTCCTGTTCCAGTGAACCAGACAATGGAAATCACTGGGGATTAACAACAGGGCTATGTGATCATTCTTGATATAGCAGACCTTTTTTTCCTGTTCACTGATAAAAATATTTTATCAGTAAAGAAAGCACTCAGTTCAAATGCTTACAGTTTTAAATTCTAAAAGAATATCTAGAATTAATAAAATAATCCAAGTGTTTCTCACTATATTTTCACCAACTGAAATAAATGATACCTAGATGTTCTAATAGTAGACAGATTTCTCCAGGCTCTGAGAGGTTGGCACAATATTTTAATAACTGTGCTTTAAAATTTTTTCCTTAGAGGTGGGCTCTCTTTGGGGTAGTTTAAGAGGACTCAAAAACAATTTAGAACATTATCTTAAAAGTTTAAAAATGACAGTCTTACTTTGTAAGGAGTCATTGTATTTTAATAATACTGTACACATATTAGTGTTATTGGAGCAGTAGACAGTTAATTACAGAGACATGTTAACTGAGACATGTTAACTGTATATTAACAGTCATGTTAAAAAAGAATGATGTATACTCTTACATACAAGCTGCTGCTTGCTAGACTCTTTTCAAAATAGTCTTTTAGAATGTATGGAGTCAGATTTGGGGTCCAGAATTATCAGAATGTTTTCTACTAAAGCAACTTTATTTTAAAACTTTTCACCGGGATGTAAGCTTTTCAATTTTCTTCTTTTTTTTTCTCTTCCTTTCTTTCTTTGTAATTAGCATTGGCTTGATCACTTTTGCCAGTGGCTTTAGAAATCAGAGTCCCTCAGTAGTTTCAGCCTTCCCACATTGTATTTTGAGATGCCTACATTTTTGTTTTGTGATGACTTTGGCCGACATAAGCCATTAAAAGCTTATTGAGTTGATTTAGCACCTCTTAGTACTACTCTTTGTGGAATCGTTTTAGTCACTGTTTCTTGAGCCAAGCTATGTTTTCTTACAATTCTCTGTAACCTGATATTTAAGATACGTTTGAGCAATTGATCCTAGCAGTAGTTCTAAGAATATTTTATTTTCCAAATCTAAAGCCTAGGTTTTTGCTTTGGCTTCTCGTATGGCAGAACAACGCGTGACTGAAACTAGTGAGGTTTAAAGCTGGACTGAGCCTGCCTTAGACAGTTCTATCAAATTGGTTAACTATTTGAACTCCCTTGGTGAATCTGGATATGTTGACCTTGTAATACAGCACTTAAAAATGCACTAGGATTCCCACTTTACAAATTTTTAGGTGCTGCCCTTATTTATTTCTACAAGGTATTCAACTACAAGAAAAAAATTCAACGTAAGGTACATGTCTGTGTTATAGAAAACAGTAGAAGCTTCGCAGTTAGCGTTCTGTCTTGCGTGGAGAGCACTCGTTAAAGATTTGCTAAATTAATAATAAAATAGTGAATTTAGCTTGTGCTGATATGGTTTAATGGGAAAAGACTTTCCTCTCTAATTTTCTGTTTTTACTGGGGTTATCTGCACACTTAATCTACACATGCCCGTGTTCTGGATAATTGAGTGTTTTTTTCTCTCTGTGCTCTGTCATTTTGGACAGTAGCACTGGGATTTGTTTTATCCTCACTGACCTTGAGGATGAGGCAAAGTCTGTCTGATTAGGTTCATGGTCCTTTGGTGTTCAGTTGTGGTAACAACCTATTCTGGTATAAGCACAGAGCACTCCCTGGAGGTCCTTGCAGTTAGGCTACCATGTAATGGTTTTTCTGATATTCTGGGGCCAAAAATACCATGTGGCCCAAGTCTGATTGACCTCTATCTGTTCTCTTCTACAATAATGATTTTTTTCAGGACCCCACTGGATAAATATCAGCCATGATTAATTGCATAAATAGATATTTTTTTAATTGTAGCTGTAGCCATTATTTTAAAATGTTTTGAGAGTTAGGGTATTTATATTAATGAAGATTTTACTCCATTCCTTAAGGGTTGTGTTAGGTGCATCTAAAACATTCTGAAAAGTTCTGGCCATTCTATGAAAGTTATCTTTAAAAAAGACACTTCCTCTTTAAATTGATTTTCATGTGTGTGGCGCTTTACAAGACAGTGTTAGTTACACAAAGAAAAGTATTCCTGAAGCAGTACACTGCTGTGTGACCTATTCCATTATCATGCACATTCTGTCTCTTTAAAAACAGTCTCCTCTATTTGCCCTATTAATTGTTGATATGTTGCCATCCACGAGACAAAAATTAGAGCTGTAATTAAATAATCATGTGATGCTCCTTTAGTGCCAGTGAGAGCAAACTCATTTTTCCAGGCCCTGATGGTCACTGATTATTGTATTACTACCAGCTTGTTTTATTTTTTTTAATGATTCTCTATCTGTGGATTACCTAACTACTGTCCTTCTTTGCAAAATTAAAGAACATAGAGAACATTCAGCCAGTTAATTGGCTGGACGTCCTCAGGGATGTAAGGTAGACATACCTTTTTCTGCTTTTGGTCACCTGGTAGGTTCTTTGGGGAGGCTACATCAGTGGTGTGGTTGCCTGCCATTTCATTTACACTGGTGTTTTGGCTGGGATGGAGGCATATGGGGAATGCCAGGAGAATTACAAAAGGAGCCGGGTATTAAAATTCAGAAATGATTAAAATTGAAATAAAAGGATGCTGCTTCTTTGCCAGTACTCTGGCAGTCATAATGACACATAGAGATTAGTTTCCACCTTCATCTTTTCCTTCTTTTTCATTTCCTCTTGTTTATTGTTGACACATTTTCCTTATGTCTGTCTCCCGTCTCTGTATCTTTTTGCACTATTGTGCATTCCTAGTTGTCCCTCTTTCCTTAAGCATGGAGAAGCCTACTTAACCTTATTATAACAATAACAGAATAGGTTATTAATATTTAATATGCACATGATTAAAATTTCTCTCCCTTAAACATAGGTCAGCTGTATTATTATTAACTGGCATGTAATTTTTCATTTAAAATATTCTTATTCTGCCCTTGCTGTTTCTGAAATGTAGTCTACTTTACTGGTGATTTAATACATAATGTTTAGAAAACTGTGGTCGGCTAGTGAGAAAAGAACTTACCAGTCATGGATAATCAATTATGCATGAATTCAGATGTAACAGATGGAATCTGGTGAGTTAAAGTTTCCCTTTGCCTTAGTGGTTTTTTTTTTTTTTAATTTGTTTGTTTGACACCTGTCTCCTATATAGATAAACATCTAATGTAGCATGTGAGAAATTTCCTTATATATCTGTATATTCTCTTTAAAGTGAACTTGATTTTTAAAATTGAATTTAAGGGCAGAGAATTTCTTTTTTTTTTTTTTTTTGTGGTCTTAAAGATGATCAGATTCTTTTCCAACACTTTGTAGGTACAGAACCGGGTTCTGCTTGGCTTATGAAGGGTAACTCTTCTACTTGGTAGAGGAAGAAGCAAGACCTGAATCTAGGGTTCCTACCTTTTCTCCACTTCTTTTCCCACTATGTCATTTATCCTTTTTTCTAGGAGTTGCCTAATGATAGAACACTATTACACTAACTCTGGGTTTTAAAGAATTTCTGATGAAAATTGTGGTTGTCTAGTTTTAAGTTGTGTGACATTCTCTTGTATGACATGCAGATAGTATCTGTGAACATGTATATCATGTTATGCTATATGTATATCATACGTACATGTATTCATACTAGGTTGTTGGCCAAACAGTTGGATTTTTCAAATCTATTGAGAATGCCTCAAGACTTGGCTTATATCTGAAACTACAGCATATGCCAGCCACAAAGATGCCTTTACCCTAGCTTGCAGTGTTGTAAATTCTTAGTGACAAAACCCCTTTGTGCAAAGTGAACCTAAAAGTTAGTTTTGAGAGTCTTGTTACCTCCACAGAGAGATAAGTTTAATTTTCATTAAATATGATATGAACGTGTAGTATTTTTTTCAGTTGCAGAAGTAATGAAACAGTGGGTATTGTCCATCTTTAGAGCAATTACAGTCTCAAAACAGTTACAAGCTGGTCCCCATCAAAAATTTTCATAAATATGCTGTTTGTTTCTCTTCCAAGTGTATTTATATATAGATAAAAAAATACAAATGAAAATAGTCTTTACAGAATAAACAAAAATAAATGATTAAAAAATAGCCTGAAGGCTCACTAGTTCTGTTTTTAAAATTATACTGCAGCGTTATTTATCAACTGTTTGCTTCATATCAGCTGGAAAGTTGCACGTGTATTTATAGTCCACATTAGTTATCTAATGAATTAAATTCCACAATAAACACACTAATAAAGAAGGCCACACCTGCAAAATAGGTAACTGGATATGCTCTAGCTACAGTTATGCTGTGAAACTATTTTTTAGTATTTTATTTAGGCTTTTATACCCAATAAGTATGTAATTTTACTTTGGCTTTACTACGTAATCATATCCCTTAGTCATGCATCAGAAAAATACATATATATAGGAATGAACTTCGATGAGATACAATTTATATATGGATTTCCAGTACATTAAAAATAAAACTCCATCATTAATATAAAAGTCCCTAATATAAAATCAGTAAGAATAGATGATAGGAAACAGAATATCAGACAATATACTGGAAAAAAAAAAGATGATATTACAAATTATTGCATGCAGAAATAAATACTTCAATCATAATTACTATCACAAAAAAGTGATAAAAATAAATCTGAAAGCCTTTTGGACTTTTTATAACAAAAAATGTACTCTTTTATTAATAAATAGGATCTAGAATCTTTATATAGAGATAGTTTATAAATTATTACATTGACTACATTTATACAGTTGTTTTACCTCTGTGGCTGGACTGCATAAAAGCGTCCTGCAGATGTTCCCCTGGGACGGTCTACTGTTTCATGAGTATAGTTAATTTTTACTCATTTGAAAAATATCCAGAAAGAACGTTTGGATATTTGAATGTTGGATATTTGGAGTGTTTGGTTTTTGTCTATCCTTCCTCTTTTGCTAAGATACAAGAATATAGAAGAACATCTGAAAAGAGAACCATTTTCTTGCCTCAGAGGACCATCAGATTACCTACTTTGGGTGAGATCTTGGTCTCTCATTATCAATCTATGTTACTTATCCTTGGGTCAGGTAATCATCATATGAATTAATTATCCAGCATAGACTGGACTGTGCTGTCGGCGGGTAAGGACAAAGCAGTGGCGGGTTGGCATCAAGGAGGCAGTTGTCAGTGTGTTGTAGCTTATTGTTTTTCTGTGTGGCATGATAATATACGTCTGCCAATCTTAGGAATAGATGAAAGATTGTTTTGCTTAGTTTTGTTGTTTTTACATTTTTTTAATTGAGGTAAAAGATATATACCATAACATATGCCACTTGGGCAGTTTGTAAGTGGACAATTCAGTGGCCTTAATTACATTCACACTGTTATGCACCCAGTGCCACAGTCTCTTCCAAATCTTTGCCATCATCCCAAAGAGAATGTGCTTTAGTTTTGAATTACACTCCTCCTTCGCCTCAACAAATTTCAAGCATTATAGGGGTATTTAATCACTGTCCAGGTGTGTTGCACTTGTTTCTGGTGGTGGCTTTTCTTCCCAATGAACAACCCCTGTCCACTGCTTTGTGGCGATGGGCACAGCGGTACAAAATCAGATGTTGCCCGTGGCTGGTACTCTCCCCCAAAACAATCTGAACCCGGATTCAGGTCTATTTTAACCTCAAACTCTTTTTCCCTTTAAGTAAGCCGAGAAAGATTAAAATAGCATTCACATCACTAAGATTTGGTTGATATGTCTTGGCTAAATGTTGATTGGGAACAGTTCCTGTTTGACTTCATTGGAATTCAAATCCCCTGAGCTTCCTGAGAGTACCACACAGCAGCTAGGTGCCCTGCCACTAGCTCTTGGGAACGGACAACGTGAACACTTCACTTCTGCTTAAGTGCAATGACTAAGTCTAGAAATGAGTTGAACAGTTTTCAACTGTTGCAAAGGGAGTCCCACTCCAGGTTGAAATTTTCTGGGAGAAAAAGCCTGCTGGACTATGTTGAAGAAAAAAAAATAGACTGATTTTGGAACTTTACTTCCACGTGTAATTTTGTGTTTAGTCGCTTATGTCTGTGATGATAAATCATATACTTGCACAGAATTTCTGGCACCCCCGTTAAGCCTCACGCAAGTGCTCAAATGCTAATTTGTCATGGTTCCTCAAACAGCAGACTTTTATTCACCAAATCAATGATCTAATAGCTTGCCCCCTACCTTTTTTTTTTGTTTGAAGCAAGTAGCTTGCCTGCACATATATTTCTTAAATTTGGGGGTGAGTGCTGGTTCCTAGAAAAGCCTTAACTTTTCCAAGTGACCCCAGGATCTTCATCTCCCTTGAGGATGTCCTAGCAGGTATATTGGATTTCCTGTCTTCAAAACATTACCTAATCCAATAGATGCCAAACTTGGCTGTACACTGGAATCGCCTTGGTAACTCGCAACCACTGCATACCTGGCTCCTACCTGCGGCAGTGGGGTGCAGCCTGGACATCTGGGTTGTTGAAGTAGCTCGCAGGTGATAACATGCAGCAGATTTGAGGAGCCACCGAACTAACTTCTGATCTTGCACCTGGCTTTACCGCCCAAGACTGCAAGAATCTTTCTAAGATTCTCACCAGCATTCACTTGTAAGAGCAGTTCCTGGATTCCTTTCCCTGAAAGGGCAGGCACCATGAGACACTCCTGGAATACAGACAGGAGTCCACCTTCAAGATGTTGACAGACTTACACTTGGGAGGGGCAGACATGTAAATCTGAAATGCCACACTGGAGGACAGGGGCTGGGATGGGGCATCGAGAAGGAAGTAGCTAATAGCTGGAGGAGGCTTTGGACAGAAGAGGTACAATCCAGCTGCATGTTAAAGGATGTGGCAGAGGGAGAAGCGGGAGGGCGGGCACTCAGAAGCAATGGGGAGAAGACAAGGCAACCTGAAACTCTTAAGTGATTTGGTAATTTGGCGATAGCTACATAACTATGTGAAGGTCTCAAGAGCATTGCTTTTGGAACCTGGCCCCCTCCCTACTCAATTTTGGAGCTAGTTCTAGATAGAGATGCCAGTTTTCATGGAATGATTACCACTGTACCTTGTCAAGGTTATGCTCCACACTGACATCTATGGAAGGAAAGGTAGCTTTTTAAAAAATTTGTCCAATCAATTCTTGCTTTAAAAAAGGTAATATTTCTGGGTGAAAGGACCCGATAGCCCATCAGGTTCTAGAATCCAACTATAATGGCTGCTCACTTCCCTTAGCCCACTCTCTCCAAACTAGCTTAAACATTGGCCTTCCTTTGCTTAGCTTTAATGCTGACCTTTGTCTATTAAAACCATAATCCAAATGACGAGTGGGTGTTTACATCCACCTTAAAGTAATTAGGAAAACTTTTGATCACTCTCAGTCTGACTATAACTGAAACCCCATGTATTAGGGAAAAAACAAAAACAAAAAACCTTAGGCCCCCTATTTAGAGTTCTTTATTATTTCTCCTTTATCTCTCCGGAAATATATTCAAGCCTTTTGCTATGATTTTCTGCAGTACACCATTATTTGTTTGGTGTTTGGATGCCCACCCGGTTTGCGTAGGTATCTACATTAAAGCTTCCAAAAAAGCCATTTCTAATGGCAACTATGCTTATTTAACGTGGGGGTGGGAGAGAGGATGGCAAGTGATTCTGTGGTTTTTAGCTTCAGCTATGAGCTATTTAAATGTTCATGGAAAGCAGCATTTGGGGTAACTGCATATTATTCCAAATGTACTCTAGGACCCTTTCACATACATACAGGTCTAGAAAGTTGTCTTAAATCTGTGTGCAGCGGTACCCTATTCTTATTCCATGCAACCTTACAGATCTATGGGCTCATTCTAAAGTGGAAAATGGGGCTTCCCTGGTGGCGCAGTGGTTGAGAGTCCGCCTGCCGATGCAGGGGACACGGGTTCGTGCCCCGGTCCGGGAAGATCCCACATGCCGCGGAGCGGCTGGGCCGGTGAGCCATGGCCGCTGAGCCTGTGCGTCCGGAGCCTGTGCTCCACAACGGGAGAGGCCACAACAGTGAGAGGCCCGCGTACCGCAAAATAAAAACAAAAACAAAAATAAAATGGAAAATGGCTTCAATTTGGACATGATTAGAATGTCTGAAAGCCATTCAGCACCTCTAAGACTCCTCCTGGCTAGGTCCTGGATTTACTTAGTCATCTTTGATAGAAGTTCTCCAGATAAATGCTGTCCGATAGAACTTTGTGCGATGGTGGAAGTGTTCTATAATCTACACTGTCCCATAGGATAGCCACTAGTCACATGGGGCTATTGGACACTTGATATGTGACTGAGGAACTAAATTGTAAATGTTACGTAATTTCAGTTAATTCACATTTCAATGATATAGCCACTTTTCCCTCTGCTAACTCCATCTCACTTCCGCAATCTCTAAAAGGAATTGTCCTTGCAATTAGCAGTGGAATTTGGTTGCAAGTGACACTGTGAGCGTTTGGCTCTCATTTATTTATTCAGAATGTAAATATTGCAAGGACGCTGTACAAATCCCTGGTGATAGGGCAGTGAGCAAGAGGCAGCCACTGCTCTCATAGGGTTTACAGTCTAGTGTGGGAGATATTTATTAAGCCAGTAATTATCCACATTGTTCATTGATGATAACTGTGACAAGGAGAATTGCCAGAGGCTATGAGAGTGTAAAATGGGGACCAGACCTTCTTGTAAAATTAGTCAGAAAGTTTAATCAAGGGTTCTGTTTATTTACTAAACGCATGAGCCGGCTTCCCTTCCCCAAGTTCAAGGCTAGGTCAGGCTGACTGCAGGACCCAGAGCTCTCAGAGTAGGGCAGCTACCATGTGCCATGCCATGACCTCCAGAGATGCGGGGTCTATCTGATTCAGCTGCACACACACACACACACACACACACACACACACTGCAAACTTCTGAACTTGATCAAATAGATCCTCTCCCCAAGCTATGCAGTTGTGATGATGTCAGTCACAGATAAGATGTGAGAAGAAGGGTGCAGATGTTTACAGGATATTGCATTTCCTCTCCTATATATGTTTTGACAAAGTTGTTTGGGCTCCAGCCCCAGTTCTTTTTTCCTCTCTGCTCTTACAAATTTATATTTGGTCCATTCAAGAAACGATGTGGAAATCAGTCCTGACATCCCAGACAGACAAAATGAGACACATGACAGCAGAACATATGGCTCAAAGAGACATCCTTATATGGCCAACACAGACCGTATTCCCAGAAATTCATATATGGAAAACACCACCTGCAGCTAAAGCCAAAAAACAAAGAGTTGACACGACAAAAAGAGCAATATGCCACGTAAAATGTGCTGTTTTAAGAGTGTGGAGAGATAGCCAACAGTATTTGAATTTAAAAATTTGAAAAAAAAAAAACCCACCATGTCCTTAGAAAGTGCTAATGGTGGTAAGCACTGCTTTGCTAACACAGTCACTGGCGGAGCTGTCATATCTTAAAAACGTTCAAATTCTAAATACTTTCTCTGTTTATTACAAATGTATGTGCTATTCAGAACTCCGAATGTGTTTTAATGCTTTCGGATATCTGCCTGTATATTTATCTTAATATGTTGCCATCTGAAACATGCTGTAGTCCTTTTATTATTCAACTTAAAAAAAAATCTTGTCATCTGTTAAAATATTTTATCTCTGCTACCTTTGTGTAGCCAGTCTGAGTGCCGCCTTCTGTGATAAAAAACTGATGCACTGTTTTAACTGTACACCCACATGTTAAATAGTTCATGTATTTGACTTGCAATATTTCATGTTCCTGAGGTTTTCTATTTTCATAGCTAGATTTATTAAGTTTAACTTTATTCAATACTCTCTTGCATCTTTGTTGCCAAATTTAAGATGCCTGTGTAGAATAAAATTGATGCCCCCCTATTATGATAGTTTATTTTCACATATGCCTGGAAAGGTGGTATTTTCCTAATTACCTTTCTTTCCTTCTTCTTTATTTTAGAATGAGTATTCTAAAAGGGGTAGATAATATATAGGAAGTTCATCAGTGTACTGTATCACTTGGAGGACATAAACCTCGGTGCCATTTTACTTGTGTCATTTCTTATATAGTTCCTAAATAAAGAAATTATTGCTTGGGGGAAATTAGTTATGTATATGTGATTAACAGATTTGTAATTGTACTATATTGTTTTTCTAAAAATAGTAAAGTCATTATTAGATGTCTTTATCCTCATTTATTCTGTTTATCATTTTCCAAGGCCACGTCCGTCCTTACTACACATTTTTATGTTTTGTGTTTGAGAATTAGCTTATAATTCCTGGATAGAAGGTGCTATTCAAATTTAAAGATTAATATTTGAATCCCCACATCATTAGGAGGCTAAGGCAATCAGGAAACTTTTTGTCTTATTTGTGTAAATAATGGGATAACCATCATTTATGATATTTTATGCCAATGTGTCTTAATATTGATATTTTCAGTCACCCTTTTTTAGTCTCCTTTTCTCTTTGCTCAAATTTTGTTTTGCCCAACAGCTGTCTTCCTTTTCTTTCTTTTTTAAACGTTCAACTTGAGTTGCATTTGCATGGATAAATGATTTTTTGCAGTCCACTATACTTTTTCTCTATTTTTAAATTTTGCTATTGTTTGTAAATTTGTACACTTGTGATGCTAGAATGCACTGTCCCTACTGAAAGAAAATCAGGCAGGTTTCAGGGAAACATGTCAGGCATCACCAGTTTGAAGCAACTATTAAAATATACATCTTGGAAATTCCTAATATTTCCTACCATATTGCAAAAATCATTGTCATTCTAAGGATAATTGAGTGTTATCCATGTTTTTCTTTTTGAATATCAAACATTAAAAAAAAATAAGTTTACATCCATCCATCCACAATACCAACTCTGACAGCAGTGCTGTGTTTTGCCATGTTTATATATTTCCTTACTGACTGTATTTCTTATACTTTAATTAAAATACCCGCCTCCATACTTCCCCACATTTCAACTTTTGAAAATATGTTATCATTTGAGCTTTTTAGTAAAGATTGCCTTATGTTTATTTTCTTGTTTAGGATGCTGGGTTTTGTGTTTTATTATCACATTCTTTTGCCCTAGGCTTGGGTTTCTATGCGCCAAGATTTCACTGTTGCCTTCCTCAATTTTCACTAACCTTTCTGGTTTTGTGGGTGAAACGTGGGTGCCATTAGAGTGATATATTTTCATTGTGTTTCTCCTAAACCTATCCTCCCTGGGAGGCCATTATTTCCTATACTTTATCTTCTGCTTTACCTTCTGCTTTTCTTAGATTTCTCATGTACACACTAAGAGCGTATTGGTAGTTTTAAAGAGCTTCATTTGCATATTTTCCTCTTATCTCGGTACTTGTGCTAACTTGTTGCTTTTTTTATGTGTAACAAAATGTTTCTCTTATTTTTCTCTTTTCCCTCCTAGTCTATTCTGAAAAATGATTCTTATAACATTTTTGTTTTTAATGATTAACTGCCTTCAGGGTTCTAAGATGTTAGTACTAAAACCTCTCTATTTTGGGCATGACTGTAATGTTCTTCATTTTTTTAGGAACTAGATTTAATAGATTATCTAAATAAGAGGATCATACTTATGTGCTAATGACCATTTACCTACCTGGGTAATTCACCGTAGATTACAGAAGTATTTATTGCTACAACAGAGGTTCCTACCCACCCCAACTTTCTTGTCTTTCACCCGAGGTAAATTAAGAATGGTGGCATGTTTTCTTTTGTAATAACTAACTGGTCAGGTCTCTTTCAAGTGACCCAAATTTTGTTTCACTCGGCCACCGTGGGCCACGTACTTCTTCCTCCGACGTGTTCCCTGGCTCAGAAGGGACGGAGTTTTGAATCTACCTCTGACTAGTATAGAAAGGCTCTTACTCATCTTTTTTGATCACTGTCTCTTAATAGTTTAGGGTTCCCCCGCCTTTGAGGATAAATAGTCGCCAGAGCGTTTCAGGAACCCTGGCCTTTATTTCTCTGCAAACGCCTTATGCACCCTCCGCGCTTCTCCGGAGAGCTGCACCTCCCGACGGTCCCCTTCGGCCACTTCCTTGAAGTCCCCCTGCCTCGGCGCTCGGCGCCCGTCACCTGCCCGCCCGGGCCGCTCTCCCGCGGGCCGGTGCGCCCTCCCCGCCTCGCCAGTCCCCCGGGTGCCCGCCCGCTACGCTCCCGACGTATTCCTTTCGGTGGCTTTTGTGGCGCGCGGGTGGGGTGGTTAGTTTCCCCCGGCCCTAGCCCTCTTCTCCCCATCACTTTCCTCCCCCGACACCCCCCGCCGGCCCTGTCGCTCCTCCCGCCCCGCACCCGCGCACACCTGCCCCCGCCGCCTGCGCGCCCGGCGGCCGCAGCCCGGGCAGCGCTCCCCGCCCCCCGCTCCTCCTCCCCGCGCGCCCTCCCCGCGCGCCCGGCGGCCGGCGCCGGCCCGCGCGCGGCGCCCTGTTATTCTGGGTATTGTGTGTAATAAACGTCGGGCCGCCTCACTCTAATCAAGCTCATTACAAATTCTTGCGCGCCCGGGGCCGGAAATCGTGCGCTCCCCCCTCCCCGCACTCATTCACTAGTTACTTGTCTCGCTGCTTTTTTAACTCGCCGCCGCCGCCCCCTCCCCCAATCCCGGCCCTCCCGCCCGGGTTTTAATCCCCATCCCTTTTCCGCCTGCTCCGTGCACCCTGCCCCCCCCCGCGCCGCCTTCCTCCTCCTCTCCCGCCCCCTCCCCCTCCGCCGCCGCCGCCGCCGCCGCCGCCGCCGCCGCCGCCGCCACCGCCGCCACCGCCGCCACCACTCGCTCGCTCGCTCGCTCGCTCCCGCTCCCCGGACGCGGCGGCGGCGGCGGCGGAGCCGGCCCCGCTGGGGAAGGGCTCTGGGCGGCGGCGGCGGGCGGCCCGGAGGAGGCTGCGTGCTCGGGGCTGGGGCTGCGAGCGGGGTGACTGTGTATTAAAATGAGGAGGAGGAAGAAGAGGCAGCCACAGCGGCGGCGGCGGCGGCAGCAGCAGCAGCGGCGGCGGCAGCAGCGGCGCGGAGGGCTGCAGCGCGGCCGGACGCGCGGAGCCGAGCGGGGCGCGGCGGCGGCCACCGCGCCCGGGAGGAGTCCGTTCCGAATTTGATGGGGGCAGCGCCGGCGGCGAGGGGGAGAGCGGAGCGGCCCCGTCCGGGGACCCGCGCCCGCCCGCACGCACACACACCGCCGCGCGCGCGCCGCTCCCGGGGCCACCAGGCGACCGCCGGCCTCGTCGCCACCGCATTAGCCGTGGCCGCCCTCTAGCCCGCCCGGGCGCCCAGGCGACTCCGGGGGGGCGCCTCCCACCCACCCCCAACCACCCCTCCGCTTTCGGGAAACTCCTGCTCAGTTGTGTCGGGGTTTCTGGCTTCCTTTTCCCCCAAGTCCTAGAGCCATTGTGGAGCTCGTTGTTTATTTACCTCGGACTCCGGCTGAGTGAGAGCTCGGCGACTTTTTGGGGGAAGGGGGTGGGGAGTCGGTGGCGGCGGAGGCGGCTGGGGTGCCTTCCGATCCCCCCTCCCCTCCCCCCAGCCCTCTTCCTCGGCCTCACTCTCTCGGCTCCCCAGACGCTCGCAGCCCCGCGTCCATGGGCAGGGAGGGGGTCCTCGAGGCTGTCGTCAGCGAGGGCCGAATCAAAAGTGGCATTTTAATGCCTTGCCGGGTCTTTTTCCGCGACCTCCTGCCCCCCACCCTCGCGGCCCCGCGGTAGATGCCCTGGTCGGGGGCGCGAGGCTGTGGGAAGAAAGTTGAAGGTTTGTTACTATCAGGCGCAATTGTTGGGGAGGGGGAGGGGCGGGGGGCGATCGGAGGGGAGGCGAGCCGGCCTTCCCCTCCCTGCGTTCTCCGGGGTGCCTGGAGAATAAGATTACAAGTGACAGCCAGAAGTAGACTTTCTGTCCTCACACCGAAGAACCCCAGCGAGCGGGAGGGAGGGAAGCGAGGGGAACCTTTCTTGCCTTTCTGGAGACCTTGTCCGCAGTGATTTTTTTTTTTTTTTTTAAATAAGAGAATCCCCAGTCACCACCTTGTCTCCCCAGCACCGCCACAGTGTACTGCTCTTAAGGGGTTTTGCTTTGTTTTTACGATTCCCCCCCACCCCGCCACCGAACGAATCACTTGTCAGATCAATTTTATCTTCTCTCTCCTCCCACTCTCCCCTCCTCCCCCATCGAAAACCCTGTTCTCTGAGGTTAGACATTTTACAAACCATATATGTTGTTTTTCGAATTGTGATTTTTTTTTTTTTAACCCCTCTCTCCCATGGCTACTCTTCCAGACGTTTATCGGCCCTTCCCCCGCTTAGGGGGGCGGGGGTAAGGGAAGAGAAAATAATACAATTTCAGGGGAAGTCGCCTTCAGGTCTGCTGCTTTTTTTTTTTTTAATTAAAAAAAAAAAAAGGACGTAGAAAACATCATTCTTGAACTTCTCTTCAAGAACCCAGGCTGCAAAGGAAACCTCCTTTGTTTTTGTTATTTATACGCTGTCAAGTTTTGAAGTGGTGAGTTTCAGGTCGGTTTTGCTAATTTCACTCAGTAAAACTGCAGTGTTTCTGTTTCTAGATAGTACTTTGCTTCTTTGTCTCTTTAAAAGGTCACAGTGAAAGCTTGGCCTGGATCGTGCCGGCCATATGGAATGGATAAGGGCACAATCTCTTAAAATGTGATTATGAGGTTCTGTGGGCCGAGGGAGGCGATCCAGCACGGAACTCATTGAAAAGGCTCCCACGCTGCAAAAAACAGGTTCTTGAAACCGGAATTTCGGGCTTGGCTTTCTCTTTTCAAAGGAAATAATTGCTGTGTCTGAGTTCACTGTTTATTTCGTTGATTATCGTATATGGACTTCGTTTATGGACAGGGAAATGGGGTTTTGAGAAAGTAGCTTGCTTTCAATGCGCCAGCCAGACGTTGCAGTAAAATGGGTTGTTTAAATTTGTAACTTAAAAGAAACTCTTCAGCCTGGCATCTGTTGAGACTGTAGTTAGTTCCGGTGCTGTCAGTCCAGCGGGCCCCGTGGAGGTTGCTCTTTGCAATTCCAAACTCAGGTTTGGTGAACTTTAGCCTTGGGCGTAGAGTTTAAATGAGTAAATTGGGCGTTTTATGTGCATGTAATTTTGCTTTATAATGTAGAGCTTTTTACAAGATGACTGAGTTTGATAGCTGCTTATAGGTGGGTATTCATTCGAAGGACAATTTTGCATGACCTATATGACGTTTTGATTGTCAATACATTAAATTAGCATCTAACACTTTACAGTTTATAACGCTGTTAAGCCTCATGACTACTTAATATGTTTTGTAGCATTAACTTTGATGCTTTTATCTACTCCCCCCTCTTTTTTTTTTTTTTTGCTCTTAAATTGCCCCATGGGTTAAGTATTTTCTTTTCAAGTCATATGTTTTAAAATTCATCTTCCGCTTTAGGGTAAGGCAGCCAATTTCAGGAGAAGCAGCTCTGTACTGTAACCCATATGAAGCATTATAAAGCGTGTTTTGAATCAGTTAATAATCACCACTAATTTTGGCTTTAGACTACAGTTTAATATTAGTGGAAAAGAGTAATCTTGATAAAAAGTGGTTAAAAGAGGCACATTTATTGTTAATGAACCTCATAACCAAAAACAGATGGGACCTCGATCAACGGTAGACCTTTGGTCTCAGTGTGCCACCCTGGAGTACAAGGATAAATAGCCATTATTTCTCTAACTTTATAGTTCTTCAATTGACATTCTTAAGGTTGCTTTTAAACCTACAGATTATCATTGCTCTCCCCTCCCCATCACCTCTTTCCTTGATTATAATGGACAAAGTAATCTACAATTAAACAGAGGGGGAAAAATAAATGCTTACAGAAAGACCATGCTAATAACACGAGCTCGCTTTCAAATCTGGATCTGAGTAGCTTCTTCGGTATAGTGTGTGTGTGTGTGTGTGTGTGTGTGTGTATATATATATGTATATGTATTTTTTTTTAAGGGAAAGATATGTCGAATTACCAGACAGCTGGAGAAAAGTGATAATTCTCATATTGTCTCTGGTTTTTCTATACGTGCTCCCCTCTCCCTTATTGTCGGTGAACTCAGTACTTCAAGTACCATGAAAGTTCATAAAAGAATTCTACTCATCTGTTCGTATTAATGCTAGTTAAAACTGTATTTTAGAAGGGAGTTTGATAATGTACTACTTTATTATAAACAGTATGAAAATTGATGTCCCATGTATAATACAACTGAAAATAATTATCTGTTAATTTTTTCTGAAGTTAATTGAGATGTTGACTTCTTTGCATGCTGAGATTATTTTTGAACATTGGCAATTGTGTTTTACTGAAATTATCAAGATTTTTTTCAAAGCGAGTTTAGCGCTTCAATCTAATGTGTGTATTATGAAATATTTTCAAAATTTTTGCTATTTAAATTGTTAACAGCATTCTATTACTAAAGGACCCCGAAATATTAACCCTAAGACATGTGAGTTGTAACACTTCAGTACCGGGGCTATTTGAAGAAATCCTCCACTTCTATCCATTTGCTTAGGGGTGGAATGATTCAGTCACATGTTTGAGACAAGACTTGACTAAATCTTTAAAACAGGTCATGTAACTCTTGATACTTTGACAGTAGAAAAGTTTTTCTACAAATTAACTGTAAAGCCAATAGAGAGTTTCAAAAGCAGAAGTTTGCTACCTTTTGAGGTGGTGTATACATATGTAGATATATTTTCTTAATGAGAATTAAACTGCATATAAAAATATAAGCAAAGACATCAGATCTAACTAATATTTTGGACTGTGATAATCTTTCCATCTTTGATTAAAGTGTTGTTATTGTGTTCTGTATTAAGTTTCTAATTTTTAAAAATTGGGACTACATAAATACAATTTATTTTCTCTTTAGCTATACTTGTAAATTCTTGTTCTGAAAGTAAGCCCATTCCCCCCGCACCCAGTTAGTTTTGCTGGTAGGTGACAAATTACCTTTTCGTTCATGTGTGTTGGTACAATTTCCGCAAATTATTCTGTTACCTTGAATGGAAATATAATGCTGTGATCTAGAAATAGAGTAACGTCTGCATTATATTATATGTCCAGTTAAGCAATTTTACAAATAAGAGAGAAGCATCCAGGATAAAACATATACATGGTGTTACATATACAGAGAGAGAGAGAGATGTGGAGACCCCCATCCAATTATAACATGTCTTCTTTTTAAATTCTGGCAGGTGATCTTTAGAGAGTAACTGAGTATGGATCATTTGAACGAAGCAACTCAGGGGAAAGAACATTCAGAAATGTCTAACAATGTGAGCGATCCGAAGGGTCCACCAGCCAAGATTGCCCGCCTGGAGCAGAACGGGAGCCCACTAGGAAGAGGAAGGCTTGGGAGCACAGGTGCAAAAATGCAGGGAGTACCTTTAAAACACTCGGGCCATCTGATGAAAAGCAACCTTAGGAAAGGTAAATACTTTCGATACAAATCCTGGAAGGCTGCAAGCCCTGTGTTCACCCAAGGCCACTTGGTGTCCGTGTGGAGAGGCAGAAGGCTTCTTTGTTACGTTCTTTTCCTTGATTCTCTTTCTGATCTGAAGTTAGTTACATTTCTGGCTGTAGGTTCAGCCACGTTTGAAAGTGTAGGCTCCGTGCCTGAGCAGAGCATCTTACTCCCCTATAGACTGGAGTCTTTGGATGTTGTGGACAATAAGAACTGAATTAAATGTCATTGTCTCAGTTACACGAGGCTTCCATCGAGAAGATGTTATTGTAGTAGAGCATACAGAGGTGGCTATTGCTGAAACTAACCCTGAGTAAGAAGAAGACATGTGAGATGTCCCTAGTGGTCCAGTGGCTAAGACTCACGCTCCCAGTGCAGGGGGCCCAGGTTCGATCCCTGGTCAGGGAGCTAGATCCCACATGCTGCAACTAACACCGGACACAGCTAAATAAATAAATAAATACTAAAAAAAAAAAAAGAATAAGACATTTCCATTGTTTGAGAACCAACCTAGCTTTTTCATAGGATTACTGGTTGTAAGGCAGTTTCACAGATAATGGAAGTCTTCTGCAATATGATATAAAAGTTTTGTGATGTTGGTTTTTTTTGGTGGTTTGTTTTCTTCAGAGCAAACTCATTATTTAGTAGCGAAAAACCTGAAGATTCTAGTGTCTCCCTTTTGCTGTAATTGGGTATTTTTGATAAAAGAAGGGCAGATCTAGGCAAGTTTATAAGGAGAGGGTATGTAACTGTGTGATTCCTTTCTACCAATTTTATATTCCATTGATGCAGTTGAATAACTTTGCGTTCAGCATTGTTGTTTCTATAAATCATTGCCTATCCTGGGCATAATGTGTGGGCCTTAGAAGGTCTTTATTTGTCTCCGAATAACTGTGTATAGGATTCAGATTTTCCTTACATTTGCTAAAGCAGAGGATAAAAATGCCATCTTGTAGCAACCAAGAATATTAAGTAGATAAAGTTAGCAAGCAGAGGAATTTCATTGTGTTTGATGCATAACATTTATCATACAATCATTTATTTTTTCCTTGGTTTGGCGAAAACAAAGAATATATTGATCCTGAAATGAACAGACACAGCAGTCCGTATTGTTAGATCTTTATCTATTAAAAATGGAAAAACAGCACTTCAGCAAATTCTTTGGCCTCTCCTCATGATTACCCTATTTATTGATTGTTTGCCAAGAATGTATGCATCTTAAGAAAGCCAGGGTAAGAGCATTAAAAATATAATTTATTACGGCTTTTTCAAACAGAGTGCATTAATATTGTACTGCGAAGCACTGGGGCTCTATAAAAAAGACTTTCTGACGCCTGCAAACATGTAAGTTCCATAAATTCCTAAATAGGAGATTTCAGCTGTCTCTGGTATTATGTGATATTTGCACAGCAAACTTTAATGCCAGGACAGTTTTAGACAAGGATTCTACAGACTTCACTGCTCCTTATGGCAGACGTGCTGTTTACACAGGCTCATAAACCTTCAGCAAAAGCTCCTAAGACTGCCTTCAGGTTTAAATCATGGGGTATTTTTAGCAGTCAGCAGTGACCAGCGCACTCCCCTTTCCATGCTGGAAGGTTATGAAGTTGGTGGAGTTGGAAGCCTTGTCCAGCGCTTACACAAATAATCAGACAGTTCAGAGAAGTCCCCTGTTCAGCTTGACTCCCAGCATCCGGAGGACAATGTGACAGTTTGCTGGAAGGTTTAGAAGCTAGATTGGGAATTAAAGGCTACTGTTGTCGCTTTATCAGTAGCCACCTTAATGATCTTACAGGGTCCCTCTAAATAAAGTCCAAAACAACTCTCATATATTTCAACAGTTTGAAAAACCTACAGTTATTTCATAGGTCTCAGGAGAAGCAAAGAGCAGAACAGGTCTGTATCATTCTATAAGAGGAGAAATCAATGTGTATGTTTTTGTTGTATTAGTAACCCAATTCTTTGAAGACCTCAGGACAGGGGGAGGAGAAACCAAAGTACAGTAATTTCACTTCCTGCTCAAGTGCTTTTTTTTTTAAGCATTGCATTCATAGTGACATTTTAAAAATGCAGTTTAATTGTAGAAGTTTCTGCTTACTTCAAGCAACAAAATTCCTACAGCCTTTTGGTGGTGGTGGTAGTATTTTTTTTAATCTTCTTTTTCCAGTGCAGGGTTTCTGTTTGACAGGCGCTACATAAAAAGTGGGGCCGGGATGAGAAAGCACACCTTAAGAAAAGGGGTTGGAGGTTTTTGTTTATTTGTTTAGAAGGTTTTGCCAAAGTACCTTCCAGCCAAGGAAGAAATCACCCGTTTGCATACTGCTGTTTTTGCTGTGGTCTCCCCCAGTCTCTTTCTGATCCCTGATGGGTTCTCTCTCTGGTATAAAACAGCCGAATGAGTGACATGAATATTGGCAAGCTCCGCAGCTTGTTTTTCATCGCTAGCCTGTTGGGTCCCTCCAAATGAGTTTGCGAGCCTTTCTAAGTAAACCTAAAGGGGTTTATTTGTCAGAGCTAGAATCTCTTGTGAACAGTTCACTGAAGCTGTGGGGTAGATGCACACGTAGAAAAATGTAGCTGCTTTTACTGCCGGCTTTGTTCAGCAGCAACAAGCAAAGAGGGCGTTTTTAAAGGGCATCCCTAGTGTCAGGAGGAAATCCTGATTTTTATCTGTGCTTGGCAGGCACTCGACACCTTCAGAAGTTGGTTGGATTCTGTGAGTCCAGAGGGCAGAGCTTATAGAGGCATTAATGTGATAGGACTAATTGGGGATCCTGGGTGCCCTGTTAAAGTAACCCTAGTCATCATTTATGCTAAAGATGATACCCTCCTGGCAACTTGCCACAGTATAGTTCAGATGCATCTGCTTTTAACCCTTTTCCGTTTATCTCTGGAAGTCTGACAGTGCGCTGCGTAAACACCTCAAGTACTACCACGTTCCGTGATTTCTGTTTCTAGAAACCTCTTTGCTAACAGTGGTGTGGCCTGTGTTTGTTAATCATCTGGCTACTGCGTTATTACGTGGGATTACAGTAAATAAAGAGAGAACACCTCAAGTCTATGCAGATTCCTGTATCCTGAGATGCCCTGATGAGGCCAGTTTCCTTTCCTCTCATTTTTATCCCATTTGCTATGGCAAAGATTGTTCATTTTAAAGACATGTGGTTACTGTGATATCTTTTTAGGCAGATAGATTAAATGAGTAGCCATCAGAGTAAAACCTTATTCATCTACAGTTTGCACATATTGAAATCGTGTATTTTGAACATCAGTTTGGTTAAGTTTTGTGTTTCTTCTATGGACTCGTTAAAGTCAAGGTCTTAAAAAAGGAGGAAAATGCTAATGATTTTATCATCAAATATAATTTGTTTGGATACAGACAATGAACGTTTAATGTTAACAAAAGTGTGTAGGAAGCCCAAAGGTGGGTTCTTTCGAGGACAAGTGTAGCGAATTGCGTTTGCACACTGGGTACCACTCACAGCAGATCAGACGAGACCCTGGCTCCTCTCTCATCAGCCTTATGATTTGATCAAAAAGGTAGTTCTGCATTAATTGATGTGGGGAAACGCACTGTTAAAATTAAAGCAGAGCCCAAGTTACCTCAGGGCCAAGTTCACATTCTGTTTCAGTATTTCTCTTACAACTTAAAAAAATAAAAATAAAGGCAGGTGTATGTGTGTGTGTGTGTGCGCGCCTGGATCTCTGTGCCCTGTCTGCCTTGGAAACACAGCCACCCCTTCTCTCACTGTGTTGAAGATTTATTTTCACGGCTTCGTTTTTCCTCCCCCCAGACTGTATTTCTGAAGATCGTTGGTTTGCGTCTCTTTTTCCTCTGTGTCCTTGATAGGAACCATGCTACCGGTTTTCTGCGTGGTGGAACATTATGAAAATGCCATTGAGTATGATTGCAAGGAGGAACATGCAGAATTTGTGTTGGTGAGGAAGGATATGCTTTTCAACCAGCTGATTGAAATGGCCTTGCTGTCTCTGGGTTATTCGCATAGCTCTGCTGCCCAGGCCAAAGGTAAATAATGCAGACGTCGGGTTGGAAAAATTGCTTGGCATCCTTTGTTTACCTTGCAGAGAAAGCAACTGAATACTTCCATTCAAAAAACTGTAGCCTGTGTGTTACATGGGTTCCTTCTAGACTGTGGCTTTAAAAAATTGGCTTAATTCAGTTTGGTTTAGTTAACACACATTTTGCTCGTGTGGAATGTCGAGGTAGATTTTTTTTTTTAAATTACTTCAGCTGAATCATTAGTATGCTTATTGACCTTAATAATCTGCTCCACTGAGGACCCACAAGGAAGTGAGGAACGTATTTGAGCAGATGGACTGTTGAGAGTCAATTTGCATTTATGACTGAATATCTAGTTCTGTTTCTTTTATTCTGTTTCTGATGGTTTTATGGGCTGTAAAGTATTTTTCAATGCTGATTCCCATTGCAGTAGAGAATCTTATCTAAATCGTAAAGCCATTTAGAACTGGTTCAGCTATGTCTTATTAGAACTTCCTGCAAGTTAGGAAAATGTGGCCTCTGCCTAGGTTTTATTGATGGGGTTTTATTTCCAAAATAATAAACAACCCCACCGTCATTTACATAATTTCACAATTTAGAAAGCTAAGCTGTGAATATTTTCATTGACCTGCCTTTTAGAGGGAAGGGAATCATTCAAAAAAATAACAATATTGCTTGTGGTGGGGGGCAATTAAAAAAGAAAAAGAACAAACCTTCTACTAGATACGTTATCTGAAGGGTAAAATAGTTAGTGACATATTCTCTTTATCTGGAATAGGACTAATCCAGGTTGGAAAGTGGAATCCAGTCCCACTGTCTTATGTGACTGATGCCCCTGATGCTACGGTAGCAGATATGCTTCAAGACGTGTATCATGTGGTCACATTGAAAATTCAGTTACACAGGTGAGTCAGGACAGCAACTCTAGGGCAGAACATTCTACTTACCTGATCATCTGAAATAAAGCATCTCTGGTCACCCTTCAGTTGTGATTTACTCTGTGTTTCAGAAAGGTTAACCCAAATTGATTTTGTTACTTTACCCCTTCTGCTTTATTTTCCTAACTTCAATCTGTCATCAAAAAGCAACCTTCCCCCCAAATGCATCGATCTGTGCAGGTTATCAGACGACGAGACTTTGTATGTGCAGTGGATTAAATGATGCATTACAAGAAGGCATTTTACATAAAGTTTACTTAAGAGAAAAATATTTTTGCATATCATGAACAGTGCCATCTGTGTACATTTTGTGAAAGAATGCCTTATTCGCTATTGCCGAGCTCTTCTTCATTTATGTATATATATATTTTTTACCATTTTAACTCGAGTCCTGAAAGGAAAGTGTTCCCACGTTCCTGTTTTTCACCATGGCTCGTGAGAAAGCAGCACACCTTAAATTGTCTTCCCAAGCACATCAGAGCAGGAAGGTAGAAGTAACGTGAAAAAATAGCCACCACAGGCAGCTGATGTATAATTCATGCATCGATACAGCAGATGTGTTGTATAAAGTAATTAACTAATCGGAACAATCAGGAGACCGAGAGCAATCTCCAGATGCATCTGTTTGATGCGCAAAATGAAATCTGTCTGTCTTAAAGGAACGTTCTGCAGCAGGATGCGATCTGGTCATAATCCCCTTTCTAATCTGTGTCTCCAATAGTTGCCCCAAACTAGAAGACCTGCCTCCAGAACAGTGGTCCCACACCACCGTCAGGAATGCGCTGAAGGACTTACTGAAGGATATGAATCAGAGTTCCTTGGCCAAGGAGTGCCCCCTCTCACAGGTACTTGGCATTGCCTGTCCTAGATGATAGGACATTGTGGGCAGCCCTAGTTGGAGGTGTAATAGGGTTCCCTAGTATAAAGCAACTGGCATCGGAAGCAAGAATCTCCCCAAAAGGCAAAGTGACTTGACCGCTGGTGACTTTCAAAAATATGCCCTATTTGTCCTGAACCAGAGCCTTTACACTTTTTCCCCCTTGGGGAAAAGAGCGGAGGAAAAACAGCTCAGCAGAACTCTACACTAGCTCGATTGTAGATTCCTCCTCTTGAGTGCTCTGAGCTTGGAAGCTACATTGTCCTGAGAGCCTTTGTTTAAGGGAATAAAGGTGGTATAACTTCCAGGCACCCCTAGGTGAGTGGGAAGGGCATTGGAAGTGTTAATGTTCAAAACTGCACCATGCTACCTCAGTAAAACAAGAGTATAGTATAGTTTTTGGATACTTTGTTCATTACCAAAAAAAAAAAAAAAGAAGAAATAGCATTTAGTAAAAAAAAATTTTTTTAAGTAAGAACAGAAAACAGAAATCTCTTCCCTGTAACTAAAGATTAAATAGTTATTATTTATCAGGATTTTGTCACCAGTTTTATGGCATTGGTTTACACACCCCAGCTTTTTTTTTTTTTTTTTAGTGAGATCATATGTTTTCCTCTGAGACGCCTGTCATACCATCAGGGATTTTTGAAACGAGACAAAGATTTATTATTATTGTACTCGAGTTTTTAGAGTGAATTTTGGTAGAGGGGCTATTAAAACTCTACTGAGAGATTGCCTCTGTTTCTAAATGTAAAGCCAAACATCACTTTTGATGATGCAGAGCTGATTTCAAATAAAAAAGAAAGGTTGCTGTGAACCCGCTCTTCATGGGCTGCTCGTGTGGTCACGACATAACTGTGTCGTAATGTCATCTCTCAGTGCCCACACCAGTGAAGGTCATGCCACCATAGAGTATAGTTGAAGTGCTGGTCTAACTAGATTTTTACTAAATTTTTAAAGTTTTTCTTTCAATGCAAGTTTAAAATGTAAGTGTGAATTTTAGTCTGTCAGTCATTTGGACTTGAACTGAATGAGTGCTGTAAACATTTCTGCAACTGAGATATTCTCAAAATGTGTTTCTAATGTGATGGCCGTGAAGATACATGGGTACCTTTGGAAGGAAGGTTGTGGCCTTTTGTGCTGCCGTTTCATGGAACCTCCATGTATTGCAGGTTTGCTGCGTTACAGTCCATCAGCTTTACTTTGTTATTTGTTAGCAATTCTAGGAATGAAGCAAATGAATTAAGTTTACAGTTAACGATGGCTTTTTATATTCTTTTAAGGTAAGCTGTGACCACAGGTAAAATATTCTCTGGTGTTAAGTGTCCGTTTCTTGAAAATCAGAGCAAAGTCTTTTTGTCATTTTAGCTGATCTTCTCTTTCTCTCTCTCTCACCCTTGGAGTAGGCAGGATATGAATTTATAACCGTCGAATAAAAGTAATTTAAATTAATTAAACACAGTTAAATCAATAGGATGATATAATGAAGCAGGTGACTTACCTCTGGGGCTTTGGATTTTGCAGACAACTCCAGATAGTTTGTCACTTAGTTTCCGCATTTGAAAATTTGAAATGTCCTAGAATTAAAGGCTGGTTTATTTGTTTGTTTGTTAACTCAGCGTTAAAATACATATAAATACCCAGTATAGGAATCTCATGTATCTTCATGTTACTAAGTGTCCCATTGATTTGGGAAGGCAGAGATTTAAGGCATTTACTGTGAGCCGGAGAAGAGGATGCTAGTATAAGTATTTATTGAAACAGGCAGTGAGAACTAATTGTTAAATGACATCAACATTCAGCCAATAAACTCTACCTCACTATAGCTTATAAATACAATTGTGAGTTTACTTAATGTTATCATGGGAAATGAATTAAATACAAACTATTATAATGTTAAACAGAATTGACAAAATGAAATTCAGGACTTGGTTTTGGAGTCAGACGTGGGTGACTTTCTATAGAGAGGCCTCGAGAGGAACATGTGGGCCTGGGTAGCTGGGGACCCTGCTGTCATCCTTAAGTGGTGAAACTAGGCTGTAACTTCAACATCAGTTGTAATTACAATCTTCCTTTCTTTAAAAAAAAAAAAAAATTTGTAAAAGTATACATCGTTCAGCAGTGGCAGCAAATATTTGAAATTAATTTAATATCTAATTATGAAAAAGTGCAACTTGTTCTCTAAATGAGGGGGTTATTTTATATTCTGCTGCATCATCTTCTATTTCTCTAGAATGAATTTGTGAATCTGATACTCAATTCGGAATGTTTTAATTATGGACTATTTTCCATTTGCTTCTTTATTTTCTCTTCTGTCAGAAGTTATTAGTTAGAGGAAATGCAGGCACTCTAAGGCCTCAGCCCCAAATATATGCTGAGCTTGGTAAAACTGCTCTTTTTTTCCTCCCTGGTGAGATTTGGTGATGAAGATGCTGTGGTGCAAAATGCCTAGCAAATAATAAATACGGCCTTAGTCTTGTACAAAATGGGACCTAACAGCAAGAAATGCTACAGCTTAAGACTTTTTCCCCTCCTGTGGAGTTTTGATTCATTCACGTGAGGACTCTTAGCATACAATTCAGCATGCCCATTTTGCTGTACGTTAAGGATTTGGTTTTGTTTAATATGGTAAAATAGCCCAGTCTTGAATATGGCCATTGGGTCCCTAATGATATGCTGAGCAGAATGTCCACCCTGTGGGCAAAGAGATTCCCTTTACTGAGGAGCGGCCAGGAGGGAAGGGGAGGGGCAGCCCCAGGAATTTGCCTGGGGTGTCCGGCAGGCCATGCCTCCAGTGCTCCCAGGAGGATTGTCCCCTACTTGCAAAGAGCAAGTCCAGTTTGCACTTCCAATCTTAGAACTAGAAGATGTTATCTTTCCCAGAGATTAAAGTCAAAATGCTGGTTAGTGACTGACCCCCAAAGTCCTTTCCCAAGGATGCGTTTTAGTGTGTTGATTTTAAAATGAAGACTTAGGTTTTCCTGCAGTAATGTTTTCTTGGATGATCTTTGCAAGGTTTTCTCTAGCCGCAGAAATTCCATTAAGTGTGCGTGGGGTTTGACTTATAACTCAGACCTTTATTTCTGTGACTGATTTCCTATCATAAATCTGCCCAAATAGATTGACATCCATTTATTGTTTTTTCTACCACGTGTTTGTTTATTTTTGTAAACTGTTCTAAGGCATAAGAAACCCTTAGCTCATTATGGATCTGAGGTTGGGCGCTGTGTTGTTACTCTTGCTTTTTTTCAGTGGATGTGGTTAGGTAAGGTGGGTGTTGTATTCTGACCTGCAAGTAAGGAAGGGAGAATAAAGTCTGACGTGGGGATAGGAAAGCTTATGGTCATGGGAACTTGGAGGGTATGGATTTGGAAGGTAAATTGGGATTTGAAAAAGTAAATATTTTGATGTACAATAAAAATAGATTTCATTTTAAGTTTCCCCTGAAGTTTTAGAAATTGAACATTAGATAAATATGTATACATTCAGTACAAGGATAGATTCGTTTTGTTAAAAGTATCATAAGTAAAAGGTCAGTTATTACTTCTGCCAGACTAGCGTCTTCCTTCTAAAAAGTTTAGGTCACATATTCCTAAGGGATTTTAATCTGATATATGTGCATTTTTACCACCCTTGCCCACCACACACACATTCACATTTGTGTACACAAACACACACACGCTCACACATCACCACTTTCATATTTTTAAGGTGCCGATTCTTTCTGTTTCATTTCTTACCTGGGAAAAGTAGCTCCAAGCCCGAGTCCTCCATACAGTGAGAACTGTCATTTTTATTTTCAGGTAGCAAAAGATATATAAAATGAATTTAAATTCGAACGTTCCATTTAGAAGTAACGTGGAGAAAAATGATATTTTGGTTTTCCTTTTTCTGACAGCATCTAGGGGTGTAGAATGTGTCAGACTTTTCATTAGGTACTGGCAAAACAGGCGAAAAAAGAAGCCACCTTGCCCTGCTGAAGCTTGGCGCTTAACCCTGCCCATTCTCTGAAACTTGACAGTCATTTCCGTAGACATTAATAAACCCCTGTGTTCAGCTGGTTTTCAGTCTGTATTATACAAAGCACCAATTTAAAAAATCCCTATCTGTTAGGCTGTAGAGATATATATATTTTTTAACTGCACTTTATATTATTTTATTCATAATTTTGGGGCCAAAATGACGTCTCTAAAAAAATTCCAGTAAACATTAATAATCACATTTTCTCCAGAGAATATCTAACATCAGTATTCAAATATTGTATTTCACATGAGAGTCTAACCTATGAAATTTATTCACATATTCATATATTTATTCATTCAGAAATAGGTATTGACAGTCTGCTGTGTGACAGGCATTCTATTTCCTATGGAGTAATAAGGGTGACACATCTTAGTAGTTGAAATAATAGTAACTTTCATTTAGTACTTTTACAGTATCAAGAGTGTATCTGTCACCCTAAGTGGTATATGGTTTTATATCCCCATTTTCAGTTAAGGAACCTGAGCCATGGAATGTTTAAGCAAGTCCCATGATTACGGAGCAGGTGAAGCAGAGGGGCGAGAATTCATACCCAGACCCTGTGAGCTTAATCAAGTATTCTCGGATGGATGGATGGATGGATGGATGGATGGATGGATGGATGGATGGAAGGAAAGATAGATAGATAGATAGATAGATAGATAGATAGATAGAGACAGAGGCCTTTTTAAAAAACCTTTCTCCAACTAATTTGATGTTTTATAAAATACATTTCTCTGTAGTACTGATAACTACTTACAGTTTTCCAACTGTATTTATTCTTACTGCTGAAATTTTTCTTTAACGTATGTTTTGTTTTTGTATCTTTGATTTTGTCATTCTTACATTGACTCACTTTAAAAATACCGTCATGCCCCTAATTTAGAGTATTCGAGGGTGATTTAGAGCACGGGGACTGATTCCTGGTATAGTCTGGTATTTGGGAGGTTCCAAAAAGTTTGACTGTAAGAACTCTGTTGGCAGTCACTTCTCCCCGTCCTTACATCCTGTCCGGATCAGTAGGTATAATTGCGCTAATAGCCCAAGACAACGTTAGATATTTGCATGGGAAACAGTGGGCAATTTCTCGAGTCTATGTGAAAATATAGACCTTAGTCATTCACTGGCTCAATGTGATGACCAAGGGTATAACTGGCAGCTCTATTTAAAGTTTCCTGTTTGAGATCTGCTTGTAGGATTTTGTACCTGCCCCTTCCTAGCATAATATTGTAAATCTATTGTAAATCTTGTCATTAAATATCATATATTTTGAGGAAAAGCTCCACGTAGGAGCTTTTCTTTCCTCTTCTAAATGGCAAAACTTTTCCCAGTTTTTACCTTACTGCCCAAGGGAGTCCGAGGTTATGAATATCTGCTTTGCCAGGCATGGAAGTACTTGATACTAATTGGATTTTATTACTACTTTCAGCAATTAATGGCGAGATCCATAAAGGAAATGGTAAACCAGTCTTAAATGGGCAGTTGTGTGAATTGCTAAACTTACATCAGATTACTTTTTCTGTCTCCTTTTTTGAACCAGTTATTACTTCACTTTAGTACCTCTTTCAGATTAGTGAGATTATCTATTCTGTGTTAATAATGTAATATGTAGCATCTACAATAGACGTGTCCTCCAAATTGCAAATTTGCTTTTTTGTGTCTCATCTGTCAGGCTCATTTTTAGCCGGTTTATATACATAAGGGTTTTACTGTAGCTTGATATTAGTTCCCTGTAACCTTTCAAAAAAGCCAAACTTAATAAAGCATCTGACTTCAAATGGATTGATCTCAGATATTTTATGGCCACTATCTTTTCACAAGAATAAAACATAAAAGAGTTTGAGCCATGCCAATTTAGAGGGTGCTTTGACAGTGTGTAAGCACTTCATTTTCACTTAATAGATTTTTACCTATGCTTTGTTTTAGATCTGAACAGGTTTCCTCTGACCTCAAAATCACTAATGCAAGGAAAATTACCATATCATGAGTGCATTTCCCCTATTTTTTTCTGATTTGCAGAATAATAAATACTGCCAAGGCTTAGGAGTAGACATGGCCTGAGAGAAAGCCTTTTAAATGCTAGTTTCTAATTTTTTTAAAAAGTTAACCAAATCATGCTAATCAATCAGATTTTCTTGCTCAAACAGAGCTAGTTTTAAAGTGCTTTTGGAGTGTCTTTTGTCGGAATGACTACATAAATTTCAAGTTGGGCTTTCTCTGGATTTGCTTTTTAAACCTGTTTTATTTCATGTCAGATTTTGGTCCCCAACAAACTCATAAACAAACAAACAGAAAACCCTAAATTCAGAATAATCAAAACAGATACTACACGCACCAGATTTTTTCCTCTTTCTTTGGAAACTGCTTGATTGTAAGGTGCTCTGAGTATTAAAAAACATAACAGAGCCTTTAACGTAACAGGAGAGAGCGTCAGCCAGGCTCCGCAGTTCATTGCCAATTGAAATAAGGAACGCTCTTGCTGTTGGGACTTTTAAATCTAGACTTAAAAGTTATTTGTTCTGCTTAGCATTTTTAAAATGGTTCTATTAGGAATTGTATGTGCTTTAGTTTTAATTTTAACTCATAATGATTGTAAAGCACCCTGGGATCCTTGCATGAAGGGCGCTACAGAAATGTAAGATTGTAGTGGGTTCTAATATGCAGTATGATTATGGGGTGCTGGAGTTCCATTAGGGACAATTCAGGAGGCTGCAGAATTCCGCATTGTAGAGAAGGTGGCTGACTGAAGAAACTTTTTCTTTTCTTTCATTCTTACTCTAAAACTTCATCCTCTTTAGTCATCTTTTTCTTTCTCCTTTTCAAAAGACTATTCTCTTGTATGGCAATATTTCCCCACGAAAATGCTAATCTAATTTAGTTTACTCAAAGAGGTTAAAGAGGCAAATGATGTTGAAAGTTAAGAACGATTAAAGCTTTAATTGTTAGCACCGTTTGAAATCACATTCTTATCTAGATGACAAGACAGGGTATTTCCTCATTGGCTACCACCCGACTGTCCTAGACTTGTCCCATTTTACTATCAATCCAGCCCTCATTCCTACGCAACTGAAAAACGTGGAGCAAACCAAAACGAGTGTTATCTTCACGAAACGTCACAATAAATATTTCCCCAAATGTGTTGAATCTCCTCGATTATGTTAACATAGGGCAGAGCTCGATCTCGTTTTCTTTTTATTTCTTAATGGAACTATCTTTGGAAGTGATATATTTCATCAGCCACTGCTCTTTGCCATCACGTAATTAGTAAGCTAATAGCATTCGTTCCATGGGAGTCAAGAATGTGAGCTCTGTCGTTACCGCTCTGTAAATTCAGGCAAGTGACTCTCCATGCCTCATTTTTTAAATCTATAAAGTAGCACGATAATAGTACCAATTTTTCAGGATTGTTAGGAGAATTACATGAGTTAATACTTGTAAGCATTTGGAACAGCGCTCAGTTCTAAAGTACAGTATACTTGTTTTTCTACAGCCTGGGGATTGAGGGTTTGAAAGGGCACTTGTGGGTCTAAGAAACTTCGTTGCTAACATAGAAGATTTTGGTACAAGTGTCACTTTTTATGGAAACAACCAAGAACTTTTCGTTTGTGAAAAAATTAAAGGGCCGTTTTATAACTAACTCATTCTCACCTTTAAGGAATGCTTTTAGCGCCCTCCTTAGAATCAGTATAAAGGTCTGATGCATCTTAAAATGCAAGTGGGGGGAAAACTCAAGCATGATGCTTTAAATAAGCACATTTGAAAGTTAAGCAGATGTGGTATCTTAGACTGGACAGTGTCAAAGATGCCTGGTGTGGACTGTCCTCTGGATGTGAGTTTTCCCAGTGTTCCTTCCTTTAACCACCCTCCACCCCCCACTCTCTACATCCAAGTCTCTGTCCCTCCTTTATGCCCCCCCGCAATAGCACTTTCCACTTTGTTTTGTAATTATCTGTGGACTAACTCTGTTCTGAGTACACTGTAATTGATGGTCACAAAGGGACTAAGTTTTATTCATCATCACATTCAGAGATCTGACACATAGTAGGATCTCAGGAATATTTGTCAAACCTAAACAGACTCATAGAATTTTCATCATGTTTATTTCGTGAGCCTATAAACTATGTCAGTAGTTTTACTACTAGTATTTTATATGTAGTCTTATCTATAATATCCTACTTTACAAAATATATTTCCTGTTACACTTAATTCTGAATTTTTAATTTACCTTACCAAGAGCAAATTACTTCTACATTTTCCTCTAAGAAAACCTACTGATATTCCAAGCTGTCCCATATTTTTGCTTATATTGTCACTGTTCTTGAGTATATGTACAAAACTTCTATGTTTGTAAGCAGAACAATAGTCTTGGGAGGTACAAGGGACCCAGAGATCTAAAAACTGCTATAAAAGACCTAATTATACGTCACTGTTAAGCACACTCTTTAACAACATATTTCCGTGCACATTTAAAATTTTTCTTTTATAATCAACTATGTATTTCAGCTTGGCTAGTAGGTTTCATTTTGTCTCAATTGCGTTATATTTGAGATCCATGCTTTTCTACTATTACTCTATTTATTTATGTTTGTCTATATCTCATATTAAAAAAAATAAATAAAGCGGGGGGAATACCAATAGCAGAATCAAATGATTTATAGACCAAGACGCTGACACTGCCAAGCTGCTGACACTGCCAAGCTGGAAATGCCAGCAGTTAAGTACCACCCCGTGTTAGCTCACAATGTCTCTCCCTCAGCTGAGGTTCCAGAGGCCACATTTGGCATTGGAGACTCCGTTTGGGGCTATAAACATCTAGTGTGTAAAAGTCAGTGGTGTGAAGGTCCAGAATCACCTGAATTTAGAGAGAGCTGCAAGTGGAGATAAGTGTTGAGCCATTGCAGAACAGGCCTCAGGGGCTTGGTCTGTACACCCTTCTGCAGGAGGCATCAGCTCAGCCTGGCTCTCAGGCACCCGGTGATGGACTGAGCTCCTTACTTCATGACGGACAGCCCGTCCAGCACATTTTTTTTTACCATTTCACCATAACTCCCAAAGAGGTGATTACCAGTATATGGCATTTTCCTAAACTGTAAAGCGTTTTCATAATACTGATAGAGGTGAGCTAGGTTAATTTGGTTTTTCTCTGTGACCTCATCCAGAGGTGACATTGGTTTCTATTTATTTAGTAGACGTGGGAAGTCTTGGCTAACAACTAACAACTAATAAAACACAGAAATCAAGGACATGACCTAGCCCTCAGTCTCCTGTGAAATCTTGGATCAGATCTGGGTGTGATCCACTGCCCACGCAGTGGGCTCCCAAGGGTTTGTGCAGACCCAGACGTTCCAAGCCTCTTTTGGGGAGTATATATGTGGGGAGAGCTTCCATCGGTTTCATGAGACTCCCAAAGAAAGTCTTTGGCCCCATAAAAAGCTAAAAAGCAGTCTTACTTTTCTCCCCAGTTTTTAGGCAGTGTGGCTTAAAAATCTAATAGCGTTCATACAAGGAAGGAAGGGATATAAAATCTGTGAAGAGTTACAGAGTCTGATTCTAGTATTTACTTTTGGAAAAGTGGATTGTTCAGACTACTTTAGTTTTTTTTTCACTCTGTGACTTGAAGTTTCTCAAAATGCTTTATTTAGGACCTCTGGAATTTAATACAAATTTGGTATCTTTTTCTGCTATTTCTAAGTACAGATATGAGAAATTTTAATCTCCATAGGGAATGGGAGATTTAACCACACAAGGGCCATCAGAGAAAGAAGGAGCAAGCATTCCCAGTGCTCAGGATTTAAAATTTTAGGAAATGATTTTTTCTATAAAATCAAATAAAACTCATTAGATTTATCTAATGAAAAACTTATGAAAATTCTATTTGGAGTAGCGTAATGTTTAATGATAGTATGTTTTTAATAATCATATTATAAGCAAGATACCGAGGGACTCCAACCTTCCTAAGAAATAAAACTGTAGTTGGTAATGTCTGCACAGTGAATGGTTGATGGGTATAACAATCGCATCTTCTTTAGTCATTAAAGAAGACCCTGTAGGACCTGTGTCTGGGAATGCCTATAGATCTCATAGAATCTTCAAGCTGTTAGAAGGGACCTTGCAGATTATCTAGTTCATTTCCGTTCATGTTGCAGATGAGCAAACCTAAGCCTGCAGTTAGTTTGAAATATTACATGCCCTTAGTAACAGTACGCTTTTTAGCAAATATTTTCTAATTTAAGCTCTTTACCAATGTATTCAATTCGTTTGAATAAGAAGGTTTCAGTAGCATTAAGAACGATCTAGATGATACTTATACAAAAAGATAGAATAGAGAATCTGGTCAGAAGATATTATCTGGGCCTTATGTAAAATTACTTTAATTATGCGGAAAAGCCGTACGAACTGTGAGCCAGCATTTCCTTTAAACATGATGAATTGGCTATTTAAACCATTACATAAAATTCCTGTGCTTCGAAACGGTCACATTTTCATCTTTAGGAAATGTAGTAAGAGAATTAAAACAGAATTGCCCAGGTTCTCTTTGTGCTTCCCTTTGTACTCCTTTGGAGCTTTGTACCGAGTTTCTATTTTTAGCACGATACAAGGGTGACTCTGTGTGACGATGCCATTTTCAAGGCACCGGGATTGATCAAGATGGCAAGAGCCTTAACGATGGCAACTGGAGTTTAAGTAAAATTTAGAAGTGATTAGTCTCTTCTCAACAAATTGAGATGCCAAGTATGCCCCAGTTGTATCTCCCAAGAGAATAGCTTAGAAAGCAATAAAGGATCCAGAGGGAAAGATTTGGGGAACATAAGCTAACATCACAAAGAGAATATGACACTTAGAAATCCTGCCATTTGCTTCCCATAAATCGAAACCCGATTCCCTTCCTCCCCTCCCTCAATACCAGATGGGGACTACCTGTGAATTTTCAACAAATTCGTTCCATGTCACCATCTCCTATGATGCCTTGTTTGTAGTATTTGATATCCTTTGGGATGAAAAGAAAACCCCATTTACTGAGAATCCCTATTAAAACAGTGTTTGAATGTGGAGTTGATTCCATTTGATCTGAAGTTAAAATTTGACCTTTAAGTTTCCCACGCGCATCTAAAAACCTGCTGTGAAAATTCAGGCCATAGGCAGGCCGGACCTAGAGAGAGGGGAGGGCCAGCCGAGTGTGTGAAGTTACACTTGTCAAAAAATAAAAATGTAAAATAATAGAGAGCCAGCAGTTTGACAGATTGTTCAGTAAATGCTCATTTTATTGAAAATTATAAAAAGGTGCTTAATGTCTCTGTGCCATTAATACAATACATAAAAAGGTTACTGTCAAGATTAGTGTTCCAACCCTGAAAATTAACTGCGGGGCTTTATAAAGCATCACTGTGTGTCGCCTGAGAAGTTAAAGGTTTCTGTATATACGTTCTGCACGCACGGACATTTATTTCAGAAAACAATTATTTTAGACTTTATGCCAAAGACATTAGCAGTTATGTGCTTTCATTTTAAGACATGGATGTACCAGATATATATTACAGACAAGGTAGAACCATGAAAAATCGCCTTACAGAATTAAACCTGTGCAAGATGATTTCCCCTTGTGTCTCTGGAGTATTCCAATTCAAAACATACATTCCTTCCTACAGAACAAGATATTCAGATTCCTTAGTTGAAATTAATTAGCATTCAGAAACCAGATAGCATGTTTTTGGGTATTCATGAGATCTCTGTTTGAAAAAAAAAATGTTTTTAACTTGTAGAAATGTGTTGCAACACACAGATGGGAAGAAAAAGGAAAAAAAAAATCTCTTTAGCAAGCACTGTGTGTAAAAGGAATATTACATTTTGCACGCTCCTGATTGCTCTGTGTAAACAGTTTTTGACATCTGTCTTTATAGTTTTCGAGGAGAGGAAGACTTTGTTAAAAGAATCATTTTTATACAGCAGTCCCCATTTCAGTCTTGCTTTACCTGTATTATGAAAGCAGATGGTCTGCATGTCTTTTGAATATTTATAACTATCAAAAACAATCTCTTGCTATTCACCCTTAGGCTTATGAGATGTCAGGACTGTTCTGGTTGAAAAAAAATCATCTTGGGTGTTTACAGAAAGAGGATTACATTAAGCTGAAATGACTATACATTTTCCAGTTTAATATTTGTCCATCAGCTGTTTAATCGTATTTAGATAATTGTGTAAATAAGATGTGGTAGCTTTTGCCCTCTCTGCTGATGGAGCCTGAAAGCTTTAAACTTGGGTGAACCACCATTTTGTAGAGGCTCTGGCACCTCTTCCCACCTCAGTCAGACCATCCACAAGTCTTTAGTAAGTTTTGATCATGATACCACAGTCCTGTTAAAAAAAAAAAAAAAAAAATTGTGCACGGAAAGCCTGTATGGAGATCCCATGAATGCTAGGGACCTGCTGGCTTCCGGTACAGGCTGTGTAGTTTATTAGAGTGAACTGTAATATGCAAATAGGGTCCAGCGCTCCAATTACCCTTTAAAGATGGCATGGCTTTCTCTTTCTCCTCCATGAGCACGCAGCGCTTTGAGGGTATTTTGGAAAACTTTTGGTATAGTCGGGGTTAACTGGTTTTTTGACTGGAAGCTGAGCAATCAGAGATAACAGATTTTGCTGTGGTTGGTTGATTTGGCAGAAAAGCATGAACAGTTTTGGTTTAAATGATTGAATAACCTGATTAGCATTGTTTGGGGGTGGGTTTTTTTGTTGATGTTAAAGGCACAGCAAAGCAATTTTAAGGGTAATCAGATCACTGCCTTTCCCCAGTTGATGAACCGTTTTTTCAGAAGGCCTCACCTCTCCCCCCAACCTCTTCCTTGGCTCCTAAGATGACCAAGGAGAAAAATAAAAAACTCTCTTCCTTCGGTTTTCTAAATGTGTTATAAATACATACTTAACAGTGTACGTCCTATTCTAGCAGGGGGTTGACAGGATAGAATATTTTGAAAAAATTATGTAACTTCCACCAATTCCTTATGGGTTTGGGGGTTGTTTTTTGTTTTTCAAATGCAGAGACCTGCAGTATTTGAGAGCAAAGGTTCAGAATGTTCTAACCATATCGAAGTCAGGCTGTAGAAAAATTCCACCCTTACCTTTTCACAATTAGAAAGGTTATAAATAATGTATTTGGCTGAAAAGGAAGCTCAGCCTGTGGCAGATGGTATCATTCTAGAGAACCAGGGTTTCTGTGAAGATGGCATTCTTTCAGATCGGAACTCGAGCAGACTCTCAGAAAGAGCCGGAGCTCCTCATAGGGCGCAGACATGTGCTTTATGGATCTGAGAAAAGCTTACAACTTGGCTCCTAGGATGAGAATATTGTGTCACACTGGGGTTAGGAGACCCACAGCCAATTTCTGCCGACTTCCAAACTGTATTTCCTGACGCTGGAAGCTGGGGCCTCTTCCTTGGTTTGTGTTCCTGGGTAGTGTTTGAACTTGGGATTTAAACCGAAGGAGTTTTATCAGTCTGGTTATTTTAGTCCCTGAACGTGGATGCTTTCCACAGACTGGCCACCAAATAAGAAGACTTGTCAGGCAAGCCGTGCCCTTTTCCCAGTGCTTTGGAGAAGCTCGTATAAATAGACACCCAGAGATCTGGGAGAACACGAGCACCGAGCTCGGTGACTTCCAAGACATCTGTGAGGAAGTAGCTTCAAAAACCTGGAAGGGAGCTCTTGCAAATTCAAGAACAAAGGTTCTTCAAACTCTTTGAGCTCGAGCTTGACAGCTAAAACTGATGGATGGAAAAGATTCCCTGTGACAATTAATCTAACATTACCTTTGACCTTTAAGAAAACAAAGAGAGAAGAGGACTTTCTGGTAGCCTGCAGTAATGACTTATTTCAGTGACCTTTTATCGATCACCAAATCGGTTGCCCAGCCCTGTGATAGGTCCAGGCTATATGGAGATAAGCCCCAAGGCTCACCCACCTAGTGGGAAATAAACAGCGTGATGGGTGCCATGGTGGAGGTTCTATGTACGGGATGTTTGGGCCATCAGGAAGAGCCCTGCAGGAGTCCGCGCTGAAATTGTATCCTAGGTGAGCAGCTGTTAGCTAGAGATGGAAGAGGGCATGGATCAAATAAGTCAGAGGAGTGGTGTGTATCTTCCTGATGTCAGCTACCACCTGGTACCTACTGGCCAGCTTTGGAAGATACCACCAAATTGGAATATTGAAACAAATGGAAATGCTCTTTTTCATTGATGTTTTCCCTTGTTATCCCTTGACCCGACTTGTCATTGAATCATTTAATTTGTATCCTCTTTGTTCTTTCATAAGAAAATTTCTTTGACTTAAAATACATCATTTGAAAATTGTATCTAAGACTCATATGTTATTTAAAGCATAGTCTTTCGACTGATCTGAAATGTGATCACATGATAAAAGCCAATGAAGAGGGAGGCAGAGGGTTGTCATAGTAATTAACTTCTCTTAAGTCCATACTCCGTATGTTCCAGGCTCTGTGCTAATTGTATCACATTCATTGTTTTATTTATTGTCAGTCCAAGTGGAGATAGTATGTCTCTTCAAGTCATTATTTTTCTAGTGACTTGTTCAGTTCTAGGCACATAGCAGGAGTTCCATAGATAGTTGCTGGATGAATGAAAAAAAAAAAAGTCCATATGAATAGGTTCTCAGAACAGCCCCAAGAGGTGACTGCTGCTGACATTCCCGTTCTGTACTGGGAATTGTCGTAGTGGTCAGTTAATCTGACCGAGGTCACTCTACCAGTGTGTGATACATGTTGGACTTGAATGCAGGTTTAGCTCATTCTGCTTCATCAAATGAACATTTAGTGTGTATTTAATACATGCCAGGCATTTGGGCTGGAAAGGAATACAGAGCCCCAGACCTGCATGGACTCATAGCTTAGTGAGTAATCTTTTTAGTTAGTGATCTTTTCAAACTACATCCTTTTGATTGACAGAAGAATCCCAAGCCTCTTTCTCAGAAACGTGGACCTTCGTTTACCTACCCCCTATCCATCCTCAGCCCGTAGGAAAGTATTATCAATCTTGACTTTCTCTTCTTTGTATTATCAAAACAAGAGGTGTTTCTTTATGATTTTCCAAATTTAAGACACAGGACTGAATGTGATCTTTCAAATACCATGTGCCCCCCCAAGATTCTGAAATCTCTTTTCCCTGCCTTTAAAACTCATAGACCTAGTTAGATGCCATGCCTAAGCCTTCAGTGGGGATTGTACCACAGGGAAAACAAAATGTCTCATGCAGTGGCTGGCTGAGCAGTTTAGTTGGACATATCACTGCATATTGTTCCAGTAAAAATAGAGGTGACCCCAAGTTACCTGAATTATGGACTATTTCCCGGCCCCCTAAAAGCACAGAAAGATAGAGAATCTAGAAAGTTGCTTTGGCATGCGTCATAACCTGTGGATTAGCCTTTTGACTTATGTCTCACTTAGGCTAATATTTATGTTATTCAGAGTTTCCCTAAGCCTGCACCACTTGACAGAGCAGAAAGCATCCAGAAAGTCACTTAAGGACAGAGCCTACCAATTTAGGGTTAAACGAGGGCAGGGGGAAGCTTTGATGAACACGCACATATGGATATTATTTTCCACATATGGGTAATAATGAACTACATAGCACTGTTACATATGGGCTCTAGTTTTATAAAAATATTTCAGATGTTTTTTTTTTCTTTTTCCCACACATTGTATATTTTTCTTCCTCCCCCACCCTCATATATTTTCCACTCTTGCTCTACTGAATCACATTAAATTGAAATGATCTGTTTACATGTCTCTTCCTAATAGATGGTAAACTTCTTGTAGGCTGAGGCTGTATCTTATCTGCCCTTGTATCCCTAGTACCAGCCAGGGACGTAGTAGGTGCACAGCAAAGAGCGAATCTCATAGATGGAACCATTGGCAAAGTCAGGTAGCCTGGACATTTGTCAAAAACCTCAGCAAAATTTTGATATTTCAGACTTTTCTGAAAACTAAGACATAAGCTACATCTAAAATTTACATGTACTATTATGTTAACATTTAAGAATCTGCCAGCACGTCTAAGTTGAAGAGTAATAATTTTTTAAAAATTGGACCAAAGTAGAAGAACATGGGCTCTCTCACCCATTTGCAGAATCACAGTGATCCATCAGCCATCTCAGTAGTTTTGTTAGTGTCTGACTTTATTGATCCATCGTTAATAGAGTAAGTGTGATTGAAGCTGACAGATTGTTAACTGGATCAGGTAATCTTCTGGGTCCGGTTTTGGCAACCTTGCTAAGTATCTTTTTGTACCTTGGACTGAGGGACTCTCTTAGTCTGGATTAATGGCAGAGTATCATGAGCACATTAAGAATGTCTTTTTAGAGAAATGTAAAAATGACTATCCAGTAGAAAGTATCAAAAAAAAATATATCATAGTGCCTCTTAGGAAAGATAGCCATGTTTTACATCAATAATGTAACCCCAGCTTATCCTTCACTGGAAGTTCTTCAAAGATCCCCAAGGTTTACATATTACAGGAATGTGTGCATGCTACAAAATTAACACTGATGACGGATGTCAGGAGAATCAACGATAATCAAAAGAGCTCTACGTTAGAAGTAGCTTAAAGAAGGTAACGATGTAAAAATACTTTTGTCCCCAAACTGGCTTTTCTGCTTGTTCCCCGCCTTCTGTAAACCGTTTTCACCACAGACCACCTGAAGTCTGAAATGTAAGTTCTCATGTTTCTACACATAGGAGTGGAGGACAGATTGGCTCTGCAAAGTCTAATTATTCCTACGACTCAATGGGAAATTAATTTAGCCACTACTAGAGAATATGAGTGTTGTGGCTGGAAATAACCATGACCAAGTCACTGAAATGACCAGAACCAAAATTTCCTGGGAAGAAAATACTTTTCTTTGTTGAAAATGAGTTTAAAAAAATAAAGACAAAACTAGTAATACATCAAAATCATTGTCTTTCTTCATTTTTCTATGTTAAACTGTTGACTCCATTTTCCAAGCTTTTGTTATTAGAAGCAGGATGAAGACAAGTGACAAAATAGGGCGTTTTCTTTTTTGTGGTATCCTTGAGAGATGAGTCACCATGAAATGCATATTTTTAAAAATGATATGGTTAGTTTGAAATTCAAAACCCAAGCTTTACTATATATGAAGCTAGCAATAAGATTGCAGCATATGTTTTTCTTCTGTTAGAGGATCTTTGTGAATAGTTTTTTCTCTTCTTAAATGTGGTCAGTCAGCCTTGCAACAGTGTTAATTTACCTCCAGGTGAAACCCAAATACTATGAGTGGAAAGTGCAAGGGGTGTTTCCCAAACTTTAGTGGGCACGCAGATCCCCGGGGATCTGATGAAACTGCAGGTGCTGCCTGACCAGGTCTGGAGTAGGGCCCAATATTCTGCATTTCTAATAAGCTTCCAGATGATGCTGATATTATGGTCCCTGGGCCATCCTGGGAGTTGCAAGGATGGAGAATTTAGTCACCAAACCACAAAGTGGCATTTATTTATGAATTACAATCAGAAAGCCATCTCCAAGTATTTGGATTTATTGGGATCGGTGGAAGTTTGAAGTTTGTCCGCCCAGGAACAGATGACATTGGTGGAGGCCCCATACATACTAGAGCAAAGTCTGTGGGTGTGATCATTTTATACCAGTCTCAGTGGACTGTTGCTTTCTACTTAAATAAAGCATTTGATGCTCTACTTATTGACTTTGAAGAAGTCATGGCTTTAGGCTACAGTGTGAAACAAAAATGTATTGGTACTCAGTTGATGAAAAAAAGTTACAGTTTCCACAATTGAAATCATGTCCGTGTTCTGTCTTGTGCCGCTGTGTATTACAACTGTTTCCATCCCCCTCTTCACGCAGAGTATGATTTCTTCCATTGTGAACAGCACTTACTATGCAAATGTCTCAGCAGCAAAATGTCAAGAATTTGGAAGGTGGTACAAACATTTCAAGAAGACAAAAGATATGATGGGTAAGCAGAAAACCGTTGCAGCGGTGGCTACATACCATTACGTGTCATTTGGGGGTTTATCCAAGTTGCATGTAAAGCCAGGTCTTGTGATTGCCCAATTAGAGATCAATTTAGAATGTTTCTTGGAGGGTGGGGAGTGGGTCTGAGTATAATGAGATAATTAAATTCAATAAATGTTTGTGTTTAAATCAGCCCAACTGACTTGGTTGTCAGACATGCAGGAGATGGAGGCGAGGCGGGGTTGGGGGGGAGCTGTCATTTTTTAACATCTCAGTGAAGACCTAACCAGGCCTTGAATAACTAATATTGGCTGTGGGTTCTCTCAGAGATAAATCATGCTTTTATGTTTTTTTTTGAGTTTTCTTTGAGAGAAAGGGAAAGTGCCAATTTTTACACCCAATTTTTGAGGATATTCAATTGTATTTATAGTCTCCACAGTTGAGATCAAGTGATATTTACAGCTGTGGTCTCCAGCCCCCCCAGATAGGCACTTTGGTGAGCGTATCGCTTTACCATCCAAAGAACCATTGCATCATTTCTAGACTCTCAATGCCATGGCATCCTATCTTAACATGTAACTTTAGGTCAATATTTGTTACGCAGGAAATACATTAAAATTATCTGCAGTGTGAAGTGACAGATAAAAGTTGTGTGTTGTACCCTACCTAGCATTTAGATGATGTCATTTCTCCCTGTTGAGTTTGTTAGTGTTCGTTAAAGCAAACACTGTGATTAAGGTTAATGTTTTAATTTCTATTAAGGGTTTCTTTCTTGTACCTACCAAATAAAATGTTTTAAAATAATATAGGAATGGGATGTTTAATATGCATAGCATTACGTTGGGTTTTAAGTCTATTTCTGTTTACTTCCATTACATTCATTCAGTAACACAATAATAACTTCTCCTGAAGATTTTAAGAGGCAAGAGAACCTGAATTTTGAGCCTGTTTTAGCTTTTAATATTTGTAGCAAAACCATCCATCTACCAAAACAGATTCTTTGCCGTTTATAGCTTAGAGCTGTAATGAAGACAATGCATCATTTTTTGGAATAATTGCTTGAATTACTATTCCCTATGAATGGCCCACTTGGGCTGATATCACTGGTAGAAATGGAAGGTTTCTTCCCCAATGCTTAGTTATATTTTGCATATATCAGTGACTATAGCAGTATGATAAGTTCCTCTAAATATAAAGCCTGAATATTTAATAAAAAGAGAAATGATGATTAAAATCAACCCAGAGTCCACACATGGGAAGCACGGTGTACTATTTATTTATTTATTGGCCGCACTGCACAGCTTGTGGGATCTTAGTTCCCCAACCAGGGATCAAACCCGGACCCCACAGCAGTGAAAGTGCGGAGTCTTAACCTCTGGACCGCCAGGGAATTCCCATGGTGTACTATTTAGGAAGACTCACTTACTGACCATCCTCAGCCTTTCAGGTCAAGAGCATCCAAGCAGTCTCTTCCCTGTAGCAGGAAAGCAGTTGACACACTCACTATTCACTCTCAGCCAGTCCATGTGAGGGATCTAGCCAAGGGAGAAACGTTCGTCCTGTGTGGGTGGTAATAAATTGCAAGATGGTGACAGTATCACCATTGCATCAGAGTGACTCCCTACCCCTTCCTTGAAAGATTGTCATAGTATCTGGTGATGGTCACAGCTTCTTCAAGAAGCATTTGGGTCTTAGCAACACTGGGTATGCTGGCTTGCAATACATTAAGACCTTTGCTTCATTCTAAGAAATATTTGCAGCTATACCCATCATCTAACATGATAGTTAGAATTCAGCAAAACAGGACGTGTAAGATACCCAGCCCAGTGTCCAGCATGCACTCAGTTATCATTACTGATCATTATGACCACTTTTATTATTTATTATATTGATTAGTTTTCTATATTAACAGCTAGGTTAAAATTGAACATAAGTAACATTTGCGTACTTTTTTTCTTGCAAACTTTTTGCCTGGAGTAGTAACAGTTAATGTATATATTATGAGAAAATACTTGCATATTTCTTTTTTCTACAGTTGCATATGATCTTTTCCTAGCTCCACTCACTCTTTCTAGTTGCCGTTAAGGAAAGAGTGTTCTTCTAGAAGCTGTTTGGTTTTTTTGGGGGCCGCATGCAGCACGTGGCTTGCAGGATCTTAGGTCCCCAACCAGGGATCAAACCCAGATCCTCAGCAGTGAAAGCGCCAAGTCCTAACCACTGGACTGCCGGGGAATTCCCTAGAAGCTATTTTAAAATAAATGTTGCCTTATAAGAAGTAAGAGTGAATAATCGTTTGACCCCCAGACTAGTCACATAGACTTTGAAAATAATTGATTTCTGGCCTTAAATCTAAACCACATTATAAAACTAGAAAGCGTTATCCCCCTTTCAGAGTTTGTGCCATGGTGCAGAGGACAAAAGTAAAAGCATGGCCAGTTGCATTCCATCCTGAGATGTTCTTAGTCTCCTTGGACCGTGGGTGTGCCCTGTGCCTTCTGTCTGTATTAGGGAATGACCAGAGATCCTTATCAATGCAGATCATTGTTGGCTCAATGTGATTTTCCTTCTTGTCCACTTCAGTTGAAATGGATAGTCTCTCTGAACTATCCCAGCAAGGTGCCAACCACGTCAACTTTGGCCAGCAGCCGGTCCCAGGGAACACCGCGGAGCAACCCCCGTCCCCCGCGCAGCTCTCCCACGGCAGCCAGCCCTCTGTCCGGACCCCTCTTCCCAACCTGCACCCTGGGCTCGTGTCAACGCCCATCAGTCCTCAGTTGGTCAACCAGCAGCTGGTGATGGCTCAGCTGCTGAACCAGCAGTATGCAGTGAACAGACTTCTAGCCCAGCAGTCCTTAAACCAACAGTACTTGAACCACCCTCCCCCTGTTAGTAGATCTATGAATAAGCCTTTGGAGCAACAGGTTTCCACCAACACAGAGGTGTCTTCCGAAATCTACCAGTGGGTACGTGATGAACTGAAACGGGCAGGAATCTCCCAGGCAGTATTTGCACGTGTGGCTTTTAACAGAACTCAGGTCAGTTTTGTTTTATGTGTAAATGGTTCCTCTCTCTCTTTTTCTCTTCCTTCTTTAATCCCATCCACACTAATGTTTATGCTCTTACTTTGTACTAACATTTTTTTCCTTCTCTCCCTGTGGTCATATTGTCTGTACCTGGGGGTGCCTACATTTTATCATTTCTCTGCTTATCGTAAACCTCTTCTACCAAGAGAAAGCTGTGTACAAATCGATCCTGATTCAGGGGCCTTGAAAGAATAAATATCGAAAATATTTCAAACTGACATTACCTATGCTTTTATGTAATGGAATTATAGACTGTTGGTAGCAGATTGAGAAAGGTTTGAGGACTTGGTCAAGGCCATTTCATTGGTAGGGCTCCAGGCTTCTAGCCCACTATCCACCTTTCCTAGACCAGGGATCAGCAGACCTTTTCAGTAATAGGCCAGATAGTAAGTATTTTAGTCTTTGAGGGCCACAGCAGCCATAGACAGAAATGCATAAAACTATTTACAAAACAGGCCCTGGGGGTAAGCTTGGCCTTGGAGGCCTTAGCTTGAGACTTCTCACTGAGATTTGCATATACCCCTTGTGTTCTCACCTTTGTCCTCCTGGGCAAATTCCTGTGAAGATATTATCAGGAAGGAAGATGTTTAGCAGGATGTGGAGAAAGGGTGATATACAGGAGAAGACCTAAGATAAAGACATCTGAAAAGCCCTAAAAAAAATTGATTCCATTGGGCTTCCCTGGTGGTGCAGTGGTTGAGGGTCCGCCTGCCGATGCAGGGGACATGGGTTTGTTCCCCGGTGCGTGTCCAGAGCCTGTGCTCCGCAACGGGAGAGGCCACAACAGTGAGAGGCCCGCGTACCGCAAAAAAGAAAAAAAAAAAAAAAATTGATTCCATTAAACACTGAATGAGAGGATTTTTTAAAAATGTCTTCTTTTTTGAAACTAGTATGATATATACATGGTGTTTATTACACACACACACACCCTCCCCAGAAAAACCCCAGAAGAACATGTAACTTTGATTAGAATGAGGACATTATGTCCTTTTAACTTTTCTTGTTTTGCCACTGTTCTTTCGTCAATTTTTTTTTTTTTGGCCTGACTCATACTTTCCTTTCGTATTTATTTTGTTTATTACATGATTATAAGAATAAAATCCGGGGGCTTCCCTGGTGGCGCAGTGGTTGAGAGTACGCCTGCCAATGCAGAGGACATGGGTTCATGTCCTGGTCCAGGAGGATCCCACATGCCGCGGAGCCACGGCCACTGGGCCTGCGCGTTCGGAGCCTGTGCTCCGCAACGGGAGAGGCCACAACAGTGAGAGGCCCGCGTACCGCAAAAAAAATTAAAATAAAAAATAAAATCCGGGTACAAAAATATCTAGTATTAATTCCTTGCTGGCAGTTTCCATACCTAGGAGAATCCCAGCTGTGACTTATGTTTGGCTTGCCTTCACTGGATTGAAACTTAGGAGGCCTTACAAAGCCTTTAACTCAGTGTTTGTTTTCAGTTTCTTTAACTGTTTTTTGTACATCATCTGTCTGTGTTTAAAAGGGTGGTTGCAAAGTTATTTCTCAGGTTAAAATTGTATGGTTTTACCTAGTTTTATTAATATATCTTTACAACTTAAAAATGTGTTCATTATTAGGTGGTAAATTTAATATGACACCTCTATTCAGTTGGAGGGTCATTATTTTAAAAAAAATTTTAAAAATGAATGGATGAAAGGATCAAGTCAGCCTTCTAGCTACTCCTGTTTCTGGCAGCATCCTTTATTTATGTAAATAGCAGTAACTACCAGTAGTTCTTAGTACTGGGCAAAAACCAGGCAGGTCTCTGCCTAAAAGTTGCTTGTTGAACTGAATTGAAAGCCCACAAAGACAGCACTGACATGGACACAAATGACTCACAGATTCAGTGGAAAGCATTTTGGAAATTGAGCAAATTGTTATTTCTTAAAGGACCAAGGAAAGTGTGTTTTATGTAGTAAAGAGTCTAGCTGAAGGTGAAAAGGGTAAGGTCACCACCCATCAGTGTGTTTTTTCTTCTGTGGGGCTGTAATGTCCCAGGCATCATCACCCTGGAGAGTGACCATTTGTTCTCCTTGGGTTTTCATGTGGACGGATTCCACAGATATCAATAGGATTTGTTACTGGAAAAGAGACAGAGTTCTCTATTTTATACCCTATCAATCTCTTCGAAAAGATGGTTATCTCTGTGGTTAACATTGAAAACAGTGACTTAATGTTTTCAAGGGAGAGAGGAGAATGAAACCCGGGTGCAGCTTGATATCCATCTCTTTATTAATAATAGCCAGTTGAGAAAGAGTCATTACCGAAAAATTGTCTGGAGCCCCGGATGACAGAGGGGTTTGGTTTTAAACCTGTATAGAGGTAATTGGGACTCCTCCTTCGAAGTGGATGATGGGCCATGTTTGAAGCTGTTAGATTTCAATGAGAGTCATTGTCTATGTATATTTAAGAGTTCACTTTTGGGGAATTCGCTTTGGAACACGCAAGCATGCATGTCTTTTCGGTGGTCATACCAAAACACCACGCACACTCACGCGTACACACACAGCTGCATTTATTTTAATGATTATATATTCATATGAGTGTATGTAGTATGTTTATTTCAAACTGTATGCATTTCAATAAAAGCAGGTGCATCGTGAGAGTGTATGGTGTGAGTGTGGAGGATGAAAATACACATGCTAATGCATATGTATAGAGCAGGAGCTCTGCAGAGTTAAACCGCACAGACACGTTTGTGTGTACTTATTACAGTGTGCAATTCCGGCTCCAGGTTTTAAAAAAATTAATGAAAAATATGTACATACAAATGCAAAGTCCTCTGATGTGATCGGATAAAGACACTGGCATCCTATAAACAGTATGTTAAAACATTCATGTAATAGATGATGCTGTTGTGAGTTGAGAATATCGACAGCACTGTCTAACTTTAAAATCCTGGGTCTCATCTTTCAACTCTTCATTGGAGAATTTTCTCATCAGCTTAATTGGGTCTCCTGAATTAAAACATACCCCTCTCTTTTAAGACATTCCTGTATCGCTATTTTTTAAAGTCAAAAACAAAAGAAAGCAAAAAGATGGAAAAAAAGTCTACCTTTTCTGAAAGCTTGTGATGAAATTTATATAATTCCTTGTTTTAAGGATGTTTCCCCCTTCTGAATTGATGGGCATATGTTCTTTAATTGCTACGGAAGGTACCAGCTTTTAGCATCTGTCATTCATTCAGTTATGCCTACTTGATGTCTTTTTAATGGAAACCCATGGCTAAAATTAATTGCTGAAGCTTCTAGATTTATACTTTTCCATTCACTTCTCTGTATTACTGCTACTTAAAGGTCGTGATAGAAGAAAATATATTCTTTAGTGCTCCCCCTGCTTTTTAAAATAAATCCCATAGTTTAACTCTGATCCCATTCTGTGGCTTTTCCCCTTTTTTCTCCCCCCTCCTCTTGTCTTTGGCACACTTTATTTTCCAGTAAAATAAAGAATGAAGATGGATTATTCAAAACTGATAACAGTAATGGACCATCATGTAATGTTTTATTGAATTTGAGTTCTGTAAATTATGTGGTGGAGAGAAATTTGCCTGCTTAAGTATAACAGAAATTGCTACTGTGTTCCTATAATTCTTCACAGTGTAATTTAAGAAAAGTCCACTCTCCATATCACTATTGAATAAAAGGTAAAAAGGTGCTATTATCCCGACGTGACAGCTCTTGTTTGGCCTCCCAACCGACAGAGATAAATGTGTCTGCTTATAACTTGCTTGGCCTGAGTCCAAGGTAGGAGGTGGAGTTCGAAAGTAGTCTTTCACCTGGACATGTGATTAAAAATTCACCAAACAAGAGGCAGGTAGCCTTGAAGAATCTTCTACATGTTTTATTTTTAGAGGGAGGTTTCATCAAATCATATTTTCCTTCTGAGGGCTTTGAAGTTCCACGAAGCTGATAAAAATCTATTTGAATCAGTGATTATGTTCAAAGAGGAGACAAACGGGAGGCCAGACAGGCTTTTTGTTCATACTGGCAGTCTCTTTCGCTTATCTGCTGTTTTAAAGAATTCATAATTAGCTTTTGGAAGTACTGATAATATTTATTGAAGGTTTTTCTTTCTTTTCCAATACTAATGAATTTTACTTGTAAACTCTTTCTGGAATGTAAAAAAGGTTTAGGTATTCATCAGCAAGTTCACTCTTTAATTGAAAACATTAGAAATCTCACCACCACTATGGAATGGCGATGCAGAATAATCTTACGTTTTCATGTATAGAGCACATATTGAACAATTAGAAGATGTGAAGTGCATGAAAAGCAGCTTCTCCTTTCCCATAAAATTGATATCCATGAGGTGCTGGTAACATACTACATAATATACAAAATCGCAAGTTCTTTTTGGAAACAAAAATGACTAATGATTTTGTTTAATTTCATTCAGCAAATTTATTGAGCACCTATGGGGCATAATATTGGTAAATATTTTAGTCCTGGTATTTCAGCGACAGCAAGTATGGTACATGATGACCTTGACATGTTATTTTTTAGCATGAAGAAAAGTTTTTGGTAAGAGGTCTCTCTTACTATCCACCATGGGGCATTACTACAAATGACCTTGACCTAACTTGGCAAGTCTTAACTGGATTTTCAGTCATGGGAAATGGGAAACAAGGGCCACATACATCTTGAATCCATAAATGTAGCTACTCAAATAACAACAACCCAAACAGGACCAAAACGTGCATTCCCAAACCCGGATTCTAATGCCAGTCATTTCGCATCCAGAATTTTCTCAAGTGACATCATTCTCTTTAAAAAAGTAATTACCACATTCTAATCAAAACATTTTCTAATAATATTTTCAAGCATTTCCACCAGGGGGCACTCCCCTCATTGAAAGCCTGGGCGGGAAAAAAAAAAAAAAACCACACAAAAACCCGAAGGTTTGTAAAATACCTGAGGCTGTCTACACTGTCTGCTTTCGAGCTCTGTGAATGTCCCAGGATTTGAAATATCAGTCTAGACCTTCAACACATCCCAGGCAGAAAACCTGCACTCGCTCTAGTTAGAATAATTAAGTGGAAATAAAATGCTTTGCCCGGAAAACATTTCATATGCTCAAATGGGACGTCATGCTAACGTCAAAATATGAGTAGAGAAATTGCTAAATTCTCTCCCAAGTGACCTTCTATCTGTTACTTTAAGCCATACAGGAATGACTCAGTCTCATGTTAGCAAGACTTGATATCATTATGTATTTTTTCATGTGTTGGCTTTCTCACTGTAGTTCTCTGCTGTCTCGGGAAACATTTGTAATGGAAAGAGATGACATTTTGTTATCTGAGATCTCTGAATGTCTAATTTCAAATTTCCCAAATATAATAACATCTGTTTATAGGATCTCTTTTGACCTAAAGTGTTTTGTTTTTTTTATTGAAGTATAGTTGATTTACAATGTTATGTTAGCTTCAGGTGTACAGCACAGTAATTCAGTTTATATATTCTTACATATTTTTTTCAGATTCTTTTCCCTTATAGGTTATTACAAAATATTGAGTATAGTTCCCTGTGCTATACAGTAGGTCCTTGTTGATTATTTTATGTATGTTGATAGTAGTGTGTATGTGTTAATCCCACACTCCTGTTTTATCCTTCCTCCCTTCCTCTTTGGTAACTGTAAGTTTGTTTTCTGTGTCTGTTTCTGTTTTGTAAATAAGTTCATTTGTATCATTTTTTCTTAGATTCTGAATATAAGTGATACATGATACTTGTCTTTCTCTGTCAGACTTACTTCACTTAGTATGATAATCTCTAGGTCCATCCATGTTGCTGCAAAAAAATTTTTTTTAATTACTGAACAATTAGTGCAGATAAACGTCTTACAAAGTGCCACATAACTTTCCACTGAAGGCTCACCTTGAGTACATTATTAATTACCATTAGAATTTTCCCATGGGGAACATATCTTGTTGTTAAGTTTCTGTCACCCATTTGGAATTTTTTCCTTCTATGGTCTGAATACACATAATCCATTTAGTAAATATTTATCAAACACTTACGTGGCAGGCATTGTGCTGGGATGACAAAAAAAGAATATTAGACTATTGTACTCAAGGAATTTATAATGTATTTATGTGTACTGTATGTTTCTCTTTCTGTAGAGTTAAGATATATTGCTTTGTGAAATATATGTTTTAATATCTTTAAAGATTTTTTATCCCCATTTGGTAGGGAAGAGTTTAGAGCAAGGGCTGTTTTTTTTACACCTATTTTCAAACATTGTTTCTGAGACCTGTATTTCTTGGTTTCAACGTGACACATCAAAAACACAGTCAATCTAATTAGTTGGCCTTGCGCAAATTAAATAGCTGGGTGATTGACTGCCTGTTTGACTGAATTTTAGTTAAATTGACTGGATGTTTTGCTCATGTATAAACACAGTTGCAACATTACTTGTCAGTATTATAAATGAAAGGACAAGTACCCTTCATTCTTCAGTCACATTTCTTAGGGTGAAACTGGCTTCCCTTGCATAGACCAAATGAGAAACTAAAATGTACTCTTAAGCCCCCGAGCCTATTGGAGGATCTTTTTTAATAGCAGCCTATATAGATCGTTTTTGAAGTGGACACTGCTTTTATATTGTCTGTACCCAACTGTTATCTTGGGGCAATATGCTACATTTTCCTTGAGGAATTGGGAACAAAGCCAGGTTTGCGCTTCTAGGAAACCATGAAAAAACCCCAATGTTATAACGTTGGGGCTTGGTTGTTTTGACATGACACTTTACCTCCCTTTCCCAAATGTACCCTGTTGCCATTTCTGCAGGGTTATTAGAAAGTGAAATTTGCAAATGATATAGAGATCTCCACAACATTTTATTCTGAGCCATATTGTGATAAACTGAAATGTAGAAAGCAAACACGTCTTGGCATTCCAGGCATTTTTTCATGCAGGAGGTTGAAGAGGTAAGGCCTGCTCAGTCCTTATCAAATGGGCAGAAAATGTTTCTAATCCTTGTATTTCATATAAGCCCTTAAACAAAATTGTGGAGAAACACCCATTTTTAAAATGCATTCTTCCAAAAATTAAAGAAGTAGTTAACAATTCTCTGTTATTTGGGGAGGAATACCATAAAGAAGTTTACTAATGGGTTGTGAATTTCTTCTAGCACTATTAAAAATGTTTATTCCTCAAGAAATTTGATTTTTACAGAATTTGATAGTATTCTTTTTCTTGGCATGCTACGATGGAATTTTGCAGTGTGGAAAAGGGGTTATGTATTTCAAATTTAAAGGATGGTTTCTGAAGTTCAAATTTTCAACCTGTTACTCAGAGGTATATTGTATAGCAAGCAGTATAGTTTCCTTAAGCGGTAAATAGAATCACTTGTCATTGACTCCAATAATTTGAAAACCAAGGAATAATGTAAAATATTGCCTGCAAAAACATAGCATAAATCTTAGATGATGCTTTAGTGATAGTCTTTTTCCTAGTATGTTAACAATTCATTTTCGAGTATTTTCTTTGTAAATCCTACTTCTCTTGAAATGGCTTTGTATCTTTACATATTGGGCTGTTGGCATTCCACTGCCTTTGTCTTGGCAGCTTGAGAACTATACAGTTCAGTGCTGTCGTATTATGAGCATTTCATTTATTCTTAACTTGCCTCAATCCTGTCTCTGTGAAAGATTTCATGGCAAGTTAAGCTACTCAAAAGAAGGAGACCAATTAGGCAGTTGCAGTTTATGTTATATGTAAAGCAGACGCTTAATAAAATTAAGAATACAATTGAGGCTCTCTTCTCTACCACTTCAATTGTAACTAATATATTCCTATGTGGAATTAATGCTTCTGACTGTTCATTTTCTGAACAGAGTGGAGAAGAAAAGGAAAGGTTCACCGCGGGCTGGGCAGAGCATGGGGGCAAGCTCACCCTGTGCCTTTCATTCCCTGCAGGGCTTGCTTTCAGAAATCCTACGAAAGGAAGAGGACCCCAAGACTGCTTCCCAGTCTTTGCTGGTAAACCTTCGGGCTATGCAGAATTTCTTGCAGTTACCGGAAGCTGAGAGAGATCGAATTTACCAGGATGAAAGGGAAAGGAGCTTGAATGCAGCCTCAGCGATGGGTCCTGCCCCCCTGATAAGCACACCGCCCAGCCGCCCTCCCCAGGTGAACTCTCTTTTTCCTCCTCACCTTTCTGCTTTTTGTTTTTGTCTAAGAAAAAGAAGAAGTCTAAGGAAGAATCTCAACAAGCATGAGAAAGGTAGATGGATAGGGATTTTTTTTAATAGTAATTCATAGACTTGCTTGAGGAGAATTTGGTCCCAGCTCACTAATTCTGATATAAAAACAAGTAGCTACTAATTAGATAGAGGGAAAAAAAATTACTTTGTGTTGCTTCATTTGGGGGGTTCTTTGGGGGTGAAAAGTCATCTTGAAATGGGATATTTGGCCCTACTACTATTAAGTAAAAAGGTATTTTAAACTCAATAGGGAAAAAAAAAGTAATGAAGTCCATTTTATCCCTGCACGTTTTAGAACCACCATTTGAATAGTAAATAAATAAAAATAAATAATTCCATTTGTATTTATGCTTTCCAATACCAACTGCAGCTGGTACCAATTACGCATCATCTCGTTTGTAATCTTTCATAATTAAGTTTAATACAATCCTTGAAGGCAGCTTTAAATGGGGCTGATAAGGAATTCCATCCATATTCCCAGAAATGGGCACATTTTCTATTTTCCAAATTTTTGCACTTTTTAGAAAGGACAGAAGTCACCTGCCAGGTAATTTTGTGTATGCGCATCTGTATTTTTTTTAATCAAGTTTAAAAGGTAGCCTCAAAACTATTATGAGAATTGAGAAGTTAATTTTCAGTACAACTGTTAGATACAAATTTGAGAGTGGATTAGATGTAAGATCCACAAGCAAATATATTTCTTACACATTTAATTTGTGGCCTGTGCAACTCTTAACAATGAGGTCAGCTAAAACGATGGAAAGTAAATATGGAGTACTAATTAAAAGTGCTTATGTAACATAAGGTCATAATGAAATTATCTCTTAATGTTAATTTCATCAATAGTAAAAAATGGCCATCCATTTCCAAGTATAGAGAGAAAACTCACTCAACACTAAAAGTGAAACTGCCATAGATACTCCATAAATAAGAAATAGACATCATACACAGCCACTTGTGGAGGGTCTTAAACTGCATATTGTAATGTTCTGAAATGATTATTGTTTAGAACCATCCCAAAGGTCCATTTTCTCCATTTTATTCAATGAAAATCAGTTAAGTCTTAATGTCTATAGGAGCAGACGATAAAGAAGGCATTGCTGTAATTTTAAGAAAGATATGTTTCTCTAAGCAGAAAAGAATGGCACCCAAATACATGCATACATGTCCATCTGCCGACACACACACTTACTGAATTTGATCTGTTAAGCCTTCAATACAATATTTCTTACCAAAAAGAATGAGGAATTCTTTATATACATATATGACTTTTGTAAGAGTGACTAAACAAAAAATACTTGGACTTGACTGAACACTGAGTTTGTGGTGTTTAGAGTTATCACATGTACCATCATTAGTTAATTTTGCTGTTGCAGTCATCATTGGAAGGCCTCTGGGCAGAGTTATTTTACTTATCACTTAATCTTGCAATACTAACAAAAGAAGGGCTTACTTAAGACCAGTGTGAATTTAAGCGTTGAGCTTCTTCTTTTTTTTTTGTTTTAATCTATCCAAATATTTGACTTAGTAATTCCTTAATATAGCTTTTGTTTTCTAATTTTTCTAGGACTTTAATGCTTTTATTTGTTTTCCAGATATGATTCTGCTTTCCTTACTCATCGTTTTTTGTTTTTTTAGCCAAAATTACATTAATTCTTAATTGTGATATTTATTTTTGTATACTATTAAGATACTCTGGGTTGCTTTCCTATATGTATGTCTAAAGACTGTACCTGCTGATAAGTTGGGATAGAAACTGTAATTTATTTTGGCCTGAATTACTGATAAACTGGTTGAGCCACCCTCAGCTGTATGTGTTTGTTCTCAAGAGGGGATTGAGACCAAGCCTTTAGCTGGGATATTTAGCCAGTGATGAATGTACTTAGATACTGTAAATTCTTAGTGAAGCTCTTTCACAGAAAAAAAGTTTCTATTAACACAGTATTATTGGCCATCTAACCACATTCTGAAATGATTATCTGATATGTGTGAATGAATTTATTTCACTGCTTCATAGAGAATCCCTTTGCATTCCTTAATTTTATCATAACAGAGCTCACAACCAGTTTGTTCACCTTTTACCCTTGGACAGTGATTCAGTGAATTAAATTTTAGGGAAGTTTTAATGTATTAAATGTATTATTAATGTAAAATGAGTACTTAGGATTTGGAAAAACGGGTTATAGAGCAGTTGAGTTAGTACTGTTTTGCAGCAGTTGAAATCCAGTGCTTAACCTGGAACCAATATACCACACATAAGGTTTTCATGTGCTTATTTACAGATGACTAAAATGGAAGGGGTTTAGTAAAGGAGGAGACCACAGGTATAGAAAAGGACTGCAGGATTTTGTCTTTTTATATTTTGCCAGAGAGGAATCTGTGTGAAATCACTGTGCATTTCATTCCCCCCCCCTCCCTGCCCCCCCACAATGAAGATATTCGAAATCTGTTTTGACACTAGTCTTTGGCTTGGGTTGGACCGGAACAGGATTTCTTTCTAATGCTTGTTGAAGGCAGAGGTCCCTTGTGGCTCACGGAAGACCCAGGACACCTTTAGGCCTGAGAGACTGGATTATCTATCTTCCAGCTTCTCTGAAGAGTTTAGGTCATATGGAAGATGATTGGATGTCCCTGGGTCCTGCCAGACCAAGGACCTAAACCATTGAGGAACTCAGGTTATAAATCATCTTCAAGAAGGGGCTTCCTTCAGGCCCTGGGTGTTATTCTTAGGAGAACCTCACCAGGGAAAACCTAGGCCAGCCTCAGGAAGCTCTTGGCTGGCTCTGCCTTGGCGAGATGGCTCCTGTGCACTCCTGTCCCTCAGGCTTCGGTAGGGGTAGCCACGCCAGGAGCTTTGTCTTCTGGCTGGGGCAGTAGGCTCCGGGCCAGAGCTGTTGGTTGAAAGCATATTTTCACAATGTCCATGCTCTGATTCAAGAAATATGAACACCTTGCACTTGACAGTGATTCACAGTTTTCTCAGCACCTTCACATGCGTGAATTCATGGAATCATTATACCAACCTTTTGGTATGAGAAAAATGAGAAAAGTCAGATACTTAGTTTTCAAATCCCCTATTCAGTCGGATGCTCTTTCCCCTACCTCAAGCCACGTCCTCAGAAGACAGACTTTTTAGAAAGGAGAAAATGAAACTCAGGGACTCTTTCTGTTTGTCAGAGAGGATGAGAAGTTTTCTTGTTAGGTTAGAAAGAGGAACACATGTGAAATGTTCTTCTGATAGAATTGAATATTTACATTGAATATTTGACAAATGGTCCACTTTGGAGGACTTTAGACAGTTGGGCATTTCTGAGATTGTAGAGAAAAGAGCCCTTTCCAAACTTTGGTGGTAGGAGTTATCTGGGAGAAACCAATCCCTCCAAAGCTCCATGGCCTTAAAGATTTCTTTTCTGACTATCGCTTAGCAAATTTTCCAGATGAGTTTACAAGATGAATCTTATTAATAGTAATTAATTATTATTTTCTGGAAGTTGTCTATTGCACTAAACATATCCATTTTAAGTTGATGGTTTCTATTTAGGTGTGCACTTACTATGGATTTATTTGTGTGTTTTAAGATGTGTGACTTTTGGAGTTAAATGAGCAATTTCTGTCTTCATAAGGACCATTTGAAAGCCTATAATTATCAAGTTATAACTTTTACATGAATTATATAATATTTTTTCTTTTTTTTAACATCTCGTTATGGTATTCTTTGGTTTCTTCTGAAGATGGGACATTTTACAACAATGTTTTAGAAAATGTACAAAGTTTATATCAATAGAAGCGATATATAATTAATTTAATCTGGTAGTTGCACACTCTGTCTCTTTACAACACATTCTTCTATAGTATAATGAAACATAGGTTCAGTTGTGGGCAGGAACTTCACACTTGATAAAAGTTTTATTTGTTATGAATCCCTTGACCAGCTTTATTTTAAGATCACATATGTGCTTGGAAAACACTTCTCATTAATGGTCATCTTTTAAAAGCTAGAGGACTTTTGAAAGTCTAGGTCTGGAAAATAACTAATATGGTTTCTACAAAAGGAAGAAAAGTGTAAAAAGATAGAACCATGATACTCAAAACAGTATTAATATATAAAAGTATGAAAATGTGGACTGTTTTCTATCACCAATAGGAATTCCTCAAAATAGCACGGATTTTTTAAACTAATGATAAAACCATTCCCTACTAAAAATTAGACAGTCATGAGCTAGATTTAGCAAAGGGCCACCAAAAAGCAGGTGCAGCATGTCTTAAAAAATAATAAGAATTTTCCCAAATAAAGAAATCCTATATAACATCATACCCTCAGTGTATTGCAGTGATTCCTAAGATAAGCAGTGGTGTTAGACTTAAGTTCAGTTCTCAACCTTGCCCCATGGACAAATTACTTAACCTCTTTGTTAGCTTCTCAATTTAAAAATGGGGCAGTAATGTGACATTACCTACTCAGGGCTATTATGCAGGTTAATGTATGTTAACACAAGGCCCAGCTCATAATAAACAACTGATAAATGTGAGTCTCTCTTATTATCATAATTATTATTAAAACTACATCAACCTTTAATTGCATATGGGCATGCCCTCACGCATGTGTGCAGTATGAGCTTGCAGGCAATTCCACTTGCATCAAGGAAGAGCACAGATGCCAGTCAGGACCACAGTAGAGTCCATTTTGTGTAGCCTGTATGTAGTACATATATAGTACGTATGTAGTGTATATAGTTCATTTTGTAGTATGGGTTGATGAATTCAGCAGCGGTAAAGGAGCAAAAAATTCTCATGGAAAATCTGTGTTCTACTGAACAATTGTAGTGAAATAAAAAGCACACCCTAGTGCTACACCCTCTCCCCATGTGGGAGGGTAAATAGCAGAAGCTCCAATTCTTAACTACTTCCCTGGCGCCACCGTAATGATGGAGTGGTACACGCTACCTTGATAAATGCTATTCAGAAAGCAACTGCATTTATTTTACTGTGCTATTTGCAGAGAAGAGCTGAAGAGTAGTTTGTTTTGCCTGGAATGAACTACTTTATGAATTTTAATGTGTGATATAATATTAAAAGCTAAACCAGGATTAAAGAAGATTTTTTTTGAGCTAAGCTAAAATAGTACTTAGTAGAGTGAGGTATAAAAGATTTTTGTTTCCATTTTTACCTGGGGAAAAATTTCAGCTTTCCTATTTTTGAAAAGCTGTCCAAGTCAGTTCCCCTTAAGCAATACCTTGTGTTTAGAGAAAAATGTGGTTCCAGAATTCTAATAGCTTATCTCTAATAAGATGCATATCTGAGCCAACAAGATGATAAGGAAGAGCTTTTCTAAATAATTTTTAAATGAGTAATACAGTTTCTTAATATTTTTAAAAGCTGTTGCTCTCACTTTTTTTTTTTTTTTCTTTTTTGCGGTACGCGGGCCTCTCACTGTTGTGGCCTCTCCCGTTGCGGAGCACAGGCTCTGGACGCGCAGGCTCAGCGGCCATGGCTCACAGGCCCAGCTGCTCCACGGCGTGTGGGATCTTCCCGGACCGGGGCACGAACCCACGTCCCCTGCATCGGCAGGCGGACTCTCAACCACTGTGCCACCAGGGAAGCCCTCTCACTTTTTTTATTTTTTTGAAAGAACTTTTACAAAGAACTTTTAAAAAGTACTTTAAAAAAGAAAAAAGTACTTTTCAACTTTTGATTGTGTTGGCTACTAGGAGATTTTTCTTTTTTATGATTTAAAATGTTTGCTTTTTGGTTCAAGTTGTAATTGCTTTATTAAAAAAAAGAAAACTTAAACCAAAGAAATTTTTAGAAACAAAATCACAGGGTTGAAACAAATGATTATAACCCACCTCGAAGATAAATTCTTAAACATCATTTTTACAAAAGAATGAAAATGATTTTCAAAACACACTGAAACACCAAGTTTCCAAAGCCTGCCCTCTTAACTGTTGCTAAGCAGATGATACCAAGGAACTGTTTCTTCCAATGCCCTGAACTTCATGCCTCCATTTCCATAACATTCAATGTTCAAAGCGATTGAAATGGCTTTTCTTTTCTCTTTCATTTAAGCAGTGAAAAAAAATAGGTATTAAAAGGGACCCCATGTGGTGATCAAATCTATCCTTCTGCCTCAAAGCAAGACCACCCCAGAGCAAAGTTGCAAATCTCAGCAAAGCAACTTTGTAGGCAATTTATGGTAATGCATTAACTCTTCTGGCTCCTAAAGTGGTGTTTAGCAGATTACTGCTTCAAAGCCCTGTGTCTGTGCCTAGTGGCCCCCAGTCCTTAAGGTGCCTCCGTGAGTTAGTGCCCTTGCTTACTGGAGTGCAGAGCTGGCAGGGGAAGGCTGAAATCCAGCCTCTGCTCTTGCTGTTTCTGTCTGCGGATTATGCTTTAGGAGAGGCCAGTGAGGCCAGCCAGTGGGTCCCTTGTCCTGCCTCACCTTCTGTGTCCTCACTGGGGGCCTGTGGTCCAACCATTTCCCAGCATTATCCTTTCCGTGCTCCCAAGGGTAGTGTCCAGGTGGGAGAGTCTAGCTGCATCCTCCAGAAGTGAGTTATTTTGCTTACCAGGTAGAAGTTACGAGTCAGAAAGCACGTTGTAAAGGAGACTCAGCTTTACTCTCTAAGTGCAGGGAATTAAATGGCTTAGGATAACCTCTGCCCCTCTTTTGATACCAAATATTTGGGGGCAGGGTGAAATAAACATTAGAAGACTTACTGTATGACTAGGAAGGTGTGTCATTTAGTGCCCCCAAATCATTTGTTTATCTTAAAATGAGCTTCATTTTCTGTTGTTCCTAGTGGATGAGAGAAATGGTCCAAGATGGTAAGTTTCTAGAGAAGGAAAACCTGGATTCTGTAAAGGACCCTAAGAAACGTGGTCCTTGATGAATCACTTTGCCAGGAGAAATGTGGTCCTGCATCTGGACAACTTTCATTTATGTTTTCATCAGTTTCCCAGTAAAAAGCAGCTACATGGTTCATATGTGAATTTCCCAGGCTGGTTGGTTCCTGTAAATGCTCAATAAAGATCAAATTTTTATTTTAAAAATTTAAAGTTTTAAAGATTGTTTTTAAGTTTTGAAGATTAATCGTGGTATCAATAAATTCTGAGGTTGATTTTCCCCCTAAATTTTGTAGCATTTTTCTGGAGCTATCTGCTTATCATTATTACCAAAGGCATTTATATTAATTTCTCACTCAAGATTATACATTTTGATTATATTTGTAAGTCACTGTTTATATATTTTGTGTAACTTGCAGTCATGTTCTATTAAATATTGTGAAACTTTTTCTTATTGTCTGGTTCCACCAGTCAAAAGGAAAGAGTTATATACAGCGGTGCCAGGAAATGATGAAATAATTATACAGAACAGCTTGGACATGCATGTGTAAAATGCAACCAGCCTTTATGATAACTAAGCAAGGCACTCTACCTGTTTCATGGATGGATAGAAGATTTAAATGTGCAGCTCTGCAAATGGCTTTGTTATAGAAGATTTTTTAAATGAAACATAAGAGGAAAAGGCATTAAAATAAAGAGTCTAAAATTAAAAAGGCCGTAGTATGTAATAGCTATTAGTGATGCAGTTGTCTCTTAGGCATCGGGTACCCAGCGAAGATAGAAGATACAGCCCTGTGCATTATGATTTTAATTGTGAATTTCCTTTGTTAGAATTGCCGTGGAAGGTAATTGGGAAACAATTAGTTTAGGGTTTTCAAGTCTTTGAAACTATTGCATTTTCCAGAAAACTTACGTTATGGCATTATAATTCCTGGTTGTCAGCCGGCAGTTGCTGTCGTATTACAGCTGCAGTCACCTGTGACACTATGACTTCCTTAACTTAAGCAATCTGATATCCAGCTAAGAACTCATGTTGAATGACCGCATTGTTGATCACCTTGATCGTAAAAGGAGCAACAGTATCCAGTTTGGATGCCGAGCCTGAGAAGCTTCAAAACAGTTTGGCCAGTGGGAAATGACAGGCATGTTCAAAATGTTTTGTAGGTGAAAACAGCTACCATTGCCACTGAGAGGAATGGGAAACCAGAGAACAATACCATGAACATTAATGCTTCCATTTACGACGAGATTCAGCAGGAAATGAAGCGCGCTAAAGTTTCCCAAGCTCTGTTTGCAAAGGTGGCAGCAACCAAAAGCCAGGTAAGAGCCTCCGTTAGGCATGGAGAATGTTTATCTGTGATGCCTGTGAAAGTTCCTTCGAAGGGGTGTCTATTTGCAAGTTGAACTTGCATCCCTGAGAGGTCACGGTTTCCAGGATTATTGACAGAGCTCGTGATGAAACAGTTCAGATTCAGGGAACAGAGACGCTTGGTTGTGTTTCCTCCAACATCTATTGTCCAGACCACAGATTTCTTAGGAAATCCCTGAGTCAGTTAATAGTTGTTTCCAGAAGAGTACTGTAATGTATAGGAGGTTTCTCCATCTGGTCTATTGTAATGGAACAAATAACTTGAATTATTATTATTTCATTAGTACTTAGGTGACCTTGATTTCTATCCTAAAATGCTACGGGCATTGTATTTTTTTTCTGTTCCAACTCAGGCATCTACAACTGTCAGGTGTGCTTATTAAAACCAAGTGACACACACACACACACACACACACACACACACACACAGCTTTGTAAAATAATGATTTTAGTTATATATATATATATATATATGTATATATGACACACAAATTTAATTACAATTAGGAAAATTGTCTATATCTTTTGAATTATAAATGAATCGAATTGAATGGGAAAAGTGACAGGTCCCTACAAGACATAACGAAGGACAGATAATGCAGTCTTTTTGTCATATATTGATAATTTCTGTTCATCAAAAGTAGAGTCATCTACACGAAGAAGCTCACAGTTATCTACAAACCCTTGTTCAAGGCCAGGAATACTTTTTAAAGGACCAGAAGAATACCGGTCTTGTCCAGTAGAAGTCTTGTTCCCTTTGCAGAAAGATTTGATAACACTATCAAAGTGAGATTGAGAGGCAGTCAAGGAGATTTTCGACACATACATTTCATTATCGTTAATGAACTCTCCTTTGTAAAACAGCCTGGCTGCTGTCAGCCTCTGATAAAATTATACAGTCCTGAGACTATTCACAATGTGAGGTGTTTACAATACAGTACTTTCCTTATTAGGTTTTTCTGAAATTTCACTCTAGCAACATTCATAGTGGTCCTTGATGGGAGTTTTGCTTGAGAAAAGGTGGTTCTTGTTTAAGTTATAGGCTGGCTGGAAATACGTAAGGGATATCTTGGAAATGTTATATAAAAATGATTAAACTCAAGCTGTGGACTGTAAAAATTATAGCTTTATAGGCCTCATGCCTGCGTACCCTTCAATCACTGTCAAAGTGATAATTTCTACAATAATATGTTTCTTTTATTGTGAGATTCTAAACATCAAGTGCTGTTTAAACATTAAACTGAATTGTTTATGTTAGTGCCATACTCGGCGTGTCATACATCAGGCCACCGTAATCTCTCATGGAATGTAAAATTCTGTCATGAATCATGGCTTGTATATCGGAAATTACTGTAATTTTGATTGGAAATTACAGGGCTCTTGAAATGTTTCTAATTATGATAGAATGTCAGAGCCGCTTCAAACCTGTGTGCTTCTTCAGATGTCTTCATTTACATGCCAAGACTAGGCATTAAGGAGAAATGTCCTGTTCACACATCGCCCCTCACCCACCCACCCTGCACCTTCTTCTTTTGGCTATTTAGTCTAATTAGGATGAGGATCTCATATTTCAACATAGTTTATCCTGCTTTTCTTTCTGATTCTGCATCTCTTCTGACCTTTCCAATTAAATTATCAAGAATAACAGTCTGTCTTCTTACAAGGCCAAACACTTTCCCCCAATCTCCAGAATAGATAAACAGAGAAACTAAACATGCATTATTGTGATAAGGGGCAGCCTTAAAACCAACAAACAAAAATAGAATATTAAAACTTTGGGGTAAGTTGGCATCTGTCATATAATCACCACCACCCTCCCTCTCCTTTCTGACGAGAGCATAGCTCCTTCTGGCTAGCAGCGTTTTTGCTACCTTCATTCTTTCTTTCTTTTAAATGATATCCACAATTCTCCCCTCCTGGGCTGAGTACTGATTTTGGAGCTATTCAGACAGTGGTAGCAATGGGTTGGTAATGTCATGTGAGTGATGTTCTAAGGGTTTTTTTTTAACATCTTTGCTCTTTGGGCTCCTCTCCTACGAAGCTCCCCATGAGTCACTTTCAAAGATGTCAGTTGCCAACTTCTGTGTATCTGCCATGATGGTGTGTTCCCCAGAACCCCCAAAGCTGCTAGCTCATCTCCTCATTACTGGTTGAAAGAGATTCCAGGGGGCCAATTGTAGACTACTGGGGTCCAGCAGACCATTAACTTTCATTCCCTCACATAGTTATTCCTAACTACTAATTTACTGGAACTTCATTAAAAAGCGTTTCTGTAGCTTTCTCTTAGCTGTTCAGTTTAGATGTTAACACTGCCCTCTTTATGAAAATCTAAAAGTTGATGATTACTGAAAAATAAGTCCAAAAACTGTATATATCCCTAAGAGAAGAGATCTAACTTAACAAGGGCAGGTAGTCCATTGACTTAAGTTCTGTTCACCTGCTATGTTTTTTTGTGAAGGAAATAGAAAAACTAGAAAACAAACCAAAACCAAAAAAAAAAAAAAAAACTTCAAATCCGACGTACCTTTCCCATGGTCAGAATTCTTAACTTGCGCCAAGAGTTGTTTATGCCTTGGAGATAGGTGCCAAGGCTTGTCAGCATGGGCAGAGGTCCTCCCAAATGAAACACGTGTACAGTGTGCTGGAGCCATTTTATCTCAACTGGTCCAGCCCCATCTGCTTCTGTATCTCGCCTTGATTCTCTATGTTGGCCTAACATTCACTACTTTTTTTGTGCTAGACCCCGTCCTGCATTATATATTATCTGCATTTAGTTCTCAGTAACCCTATGGGCTGTAACATTGATTTCCTCATTTTACACGAGGGTTACTTGACTAAAAAGTAGGAGAGCCAACCCCAAATTCTGCATCTCAGCATCACTATTTTAGTGTCTCCTCAGGGTTCCAGGCAGCATCAGGACCAAAGGAAAGAGGAATTAAGGATGCTGGACTAATTGATAGTGGAATGGGAGGGGCTTTCCTTTCTTCACTGACATATTCATGGAATATGGGTTCTTGCCAACATAGGGCCCTTAGAAGCCAAGCTTTTTCACGTCTGTTTGGGGTTGGGGTGTAGGGAAGGGTACATGGTGGAGGACTCAAAGGATGCTATGGTCCAGGCTGAGTCACTGCTGTTCTGGTATTGGGAAATGATTTAACCTTTTTGAACCCAAGATTTCTTTTAACATGGGAGGAGCTCCCATGCTGTCATGCATGCAGAAGAGCTTTTAGATTTACAGCACTGTAACACAAATAGATAATGTCTTACAATGTGCTAAGCAAAAGACTCGGACCTGCACACAGAGTGACTTATTTATTATCTATTTTTGTATCTCAGATACTTTTTATTTTACAAAGTAAAGCTTTAGGTAAATCCCCTGAATGGCAGAGAGCAGGATTATTTTGAAAAGATAGTACAGCCCCAGAATGTGGTGGAACCAGACATGTGTAGCTGTGGTCTGCAATGACTAATGCACAAAGTATTTTCAGGAAAAGAAACCAACTTTTCAGATCCCACCATTTCACATGTATTATACTTTCTCTTCGATGAGTAATAGAAATGAGATTGTTTTTAACGTTAATAGAAATGTCTGGGTAAAGTATGCAACTGCAAACTGAAGGTAGGCTACTTTTTGTGCTTGGGTAGGAAAGCAGGCTAACGCAGACTTTAAAAAGATGATATGCTTTAAACATAATGTGAATCGCTACAAATGAATACACTGTATACTGTGGTTATTCAAACAAGCAGCCTTTTTTCCAAGTGAATCGTATTAGAATTTTATCAAACATTTAGTCTGATAACATTCAAATAATTATGAGAGCAGAATTCGCTAATTTTACTGTTTAAAAAAAAATAGTTGATTTGGGTAATAGCCATTACGGTATCAAGGTTCAGTTACTGTTCAGTGGTTATAGTGTTTTCATATGGGAGACGGAAATGGAATTTTTTCCTTAATGGTGGCAGATGCTGGAATCTAATTTTATTCCGCAGCAAACCTCCTGAGAGCTCTGAGACTTAAGGTGTATGTCCAGCAAGGGGACATTAGCAGTGCCGTAGGCCTTGCCTTGTACATCGAATTGTTACATTGATTTTCATGTTGCAGAGGTGGAGCTTGCAGATACAGTAATGCAGTCAGAATAAAGGGCTTTTCCAGAGCGGCTGCATCCCCACTTGCGTTTAGAAAATGATTTCTCTCTAGTGCGTTATTGAACAGGGTATTTCTTTTGGGTAAAGCAGCTAGATGATGGAAATTCTATTTGACTGAACATGCTTTTCAATAGAATCTTTTGCAGTCTCTACCTACCAGTCCTGTAGTTACTGGACTCTTTGGCTGCAACAACTTCGACTGCTTGATAGGTGTGGTTTTTTGCACTAGAAAAAGAATTTCTGCCTCTGTGAAGATAGCACGACCAGTAGAAGAGACCAAATAATTCGAAGCCTTTTGCTTTCTTCCATCTACTTTTCAGACACTTTTGTCATTGAGATTCAAGACCTCTAGGATGGGAGAGAGAGGGGAGAGTGAAGGAGAAAGAAGAAAGCTTTAGTGCTCTTTGGGCTTGTAGGTAAAAAAAAAAAAAAAGCATCTTCAGATTTGGTAATTCTTAGATGGTGATGGGAATGCCTTAAATACGAGTAAGACATGATATGTCACAAATCATTAGAGGTAGAAATAGGGCTAAGAATGTCATTTTCATTGCTGGTTATAGGAATCTACAGTGATAAAATCCAGGGAAAAAAAAATCACGGCACCGGGCTTCCCTGGTGGCGCAGTGGTTGAGAGTCCGCCTGCCGGTGCAGGGGATGCGGGTTCGTGCCCGGGTTTGGGAGGATCCCACGTGCCGCGGAGCGGCTGGGCCCGTGAGCCGTGGCCGCTGAGCCTGCGCGTCCGGAGCCTGTGCTCCGCGGCGGGAGAGGCCGCAACGGTGAGAGGCCCGCATACTGCAAAAAAAAAAAAAAAAAAAAAAAATCACGGCACCATGACTGCATTCTGTATTCTAGCATGTCAGCGAAGCCATCTTTTATTTTGTTAGCATTAAATTACACTTCACGGAAACTACACTTTGAAGCCCTGTGCTGATTCATTTTTTTGGAATGTTCACATAACAGACTTCACTGCAACACGATTTCACCTGTGTAGCCTCCTGTTTCAGATCCACAGGAGGCCCCTGCAGATTTGCGAGTCACGGTTCCGGTTATTTCTGGTGTCACATGCTTTTCTAGCAGCCTGTGGGAAGATCTTTACATCGTGTCCTCAGAGCCCCTTCTCTTGGGCTAATAGAGTTGCCTTCAGCCAGCATCGAAGGCGAGAACTGCCTCTTCATACATTTTCCATCTAGTGCCTTATTTTATTTTACTTTATCCATTTATTTATTTACTTTTTACTGGGTGGGAGGAGATCCTGGGGAGGTACAGGTTAGGTTTCCCTGGATCAGCTTCCGGGAAGAAGGAAGAGGCCAAAGGAATGCTTGAAGAGAGAAGAGAAGTAAGACAGCCCAGCGTGTAGTATCTCAGGACTGCCTGTATTCAGGTTTACCTACATTTGGGGAGGGCCCGGTGCTGCCTTCTTGATAAAGACGTGGAGACCCGTCCATCTCCTATTTAAGGTGTTCTGTGGGAGCTATCTCTAAAAATCCCTTCTGTCTAAATATTGGGAATCCATGTTGGATTTAGTTTTCTGCAGTGTAGACCTATCTTTATGTCTCTAGTGGTTGCTCAACAGGACTTTTGAAATTAATGGCTTTAAATACATAAACATTGACATAATCTAGCGGTTTAAAGGTACATGATTGTGTTATACGATGTTTTAAGAACTAAATTTGTGAATCTGAGCCCTTTCCACATTTCTATGTTATAAAAACAAGCATATGTTTAAATTAATCTAGGGTTTGATCAAGGAGGTTCAGAATTATTAAATAGAACACGTACTTGCCGATCATATTTTTGGCTAAAAAAAAAATCACGTAATGGGGTGTTTTTCCCCCAGGCACTTGATATTGTCTATTGCAGCAAGTCGAACCGAAACTTCTTGGTTATCTTATTGCCACCTTCAAATTATTTAAAAATTTGTTTTCCTCTAAAATTTAAAATTCGGTAACTAGAGTGATATAAATGCATCTTCCTCATTCTCCCAGTTAATAAGTTCACTGTAACAAGTATAGTCATAACTCATTAAGCCCAGTTTCTCCATCTTTCAAAAAATGTCGTAGGAAAATATTAGTCAAGATTTGAAAAGAAGCAGTTTGTGAATATTGAGCCAACTCTCTAAAGAGGGTTATCATGTGAGGAAGTTCCGGGAAGGTGACCCCAGGAGTGGTCCACTTGGAAGCAGACCAGTGTAATGCAGTCTAAAGCATGAGTATAGCAAGTACATATGCGTAGAATCTGCTTTAATCTAAGGCCACCTTTTGTCCTAAAATATAGTATAAGTTGAAAAGTGTGGACTCATAATATCCTATGAAAGTTCCTCTTTTTGGAAGCCCTTCTATAACCATCTTTGACAATTGAAGAGTTAAAGTTCTTCAGGACAGGATCCGGTATCTACAAAATGGGAGTAGGGAAGAGACCAAATCCATGGGTTTGTTTTTTTTTTACATCTTTATTGGAGTATAATTGGTTTACAATGGTGTGTTAGTTTCTGCTTTATAACAAAGTGAATCAGTTATACATATACATATGTTCCCATATCTCTTCCCTCTTGCGTCTCCCTCCCTCCCACCCTCCCTATCCCACCCCTCTAGGTGGTCATAAGCACCGAGCTGATCTCCCTGTGCTATGCGGCTGCTTCCCACTAGCTATCTACCTTGCCTTTGGTAGTGTATATATATGTCCATGCCACTCTCTCGCTTTGTCCCAGCTTACCCTTCCCCCTCCCCATATCCTCAAGTCCATTCTCTGGTAGGTCTGTGTCTTTATTCCTGTCTTACTCCTAGGTTCTTTATAACATTTTTTTTCCCTTAAATTCCATATATATGTGTTAGCATACGGTATTTGTCTTTCTCTTTCTGGTTTTAACTCTTAAGTAGGAATGAATTTCAAAACGGAATGTCATTCAGTTAAACTTCACACATAATTATAACACTGATTTCGTTCTTTCACAAACTACCAAGTGAAAAGACAAAGTGTTTCTCAGAAGTCTCAACAGTTGTCTTTTATGGTTTGGGTAGTAAAGGTAGGTTTTATTTTAGCTTTATCTTCTTTTTCCCTCATATGAGAAATGAAAATAAAAGCCCCGTGAAATGAATGAGCTCTAAAAATGCATTTATGCAAAATGACAGTAGAAAAATAGCTCTGGAAGAAACTGCACTGTTAAACTTTCACATCAGTGAAAGGTACTAAAAGAGGGATGGAAGAACTTATGTTGGTAATAGGAATCTGATGTAGAATTTTTGGGCCTTGCAAGACCTGCACCTTAAAAAGTAACCTTTGAGATTATTCATTTTTATAACTGTAGTTGTTATGCTTTTGCACATGCAGTTCTTTTGCGTGACAAAATGACACAACTAAATCATAGACCACCCATTTATATATATAAAATATACATATTAAAAATGTTTTATTTATAAATATATATATTTATATAAATATAAATACATAAAACAAATAAATATAAATAAATAAATATATTTATATATCATATAAATATAAGATATATATGTATATTTTGTATATATATTATATATGTATTTTAGAGATTAATAGAAATATAGCCACTTTATAATTTGTCATTAAATACCTTGAAAAAATATAAGCTCCAGTCTGCTGATGGCGTCGCCGTACAATTGCTAAATTGATGAAGTTGTCCCTTTTCTAAGACCTAATCTACTTCTGTTGTCTGGTCATAGAGAATCTGTTCTCCTCTGATTTCTTGCTTCAACCATTCCAGTGGCCTTTTGTGTAATTTTCTTTTTTTTTAAAACAATCCCCTTTTCAACCCGTATGCCTCAGGAATTGGGTGGAAACACACTGTTTCATAAACCGCCAGCCTCCTCGGCTGCCTCGGTGCCTCTGATTCTGTAAATCAGATCATAGGCAGCATGCTGTCGTATAATAAGGTGTCTGATCCTTATTACCAGTTTGTTGATGCACAGGCTCCTTCAAATTGACCATTGCAACACATGGTTTCCCCTGAAACTAGCTGTGATAATTAGCGTGGTTCTAATGAGACAGAATGTCACTGATCTTGTGCTGAACTGTCGAGTCTTGATGCTACGGATGGGAACTGTCAGAGCCTGCCATCTGTGACAGCGCTTGGCGTATTCCGGTGGCAAGGTAGAGCATGCTCAATAGACTAGTTTCAGACAAATGGCCCTTTTCTTAACGAGGGCTCTGTGTTCTGTTCAAGTCAAGAATGTTTGCCCCAACTTCAGCCTACGCCAAAACCCATTTTGAGATCCAAAGGGGAAGAAATATTTAAACCTCTGTTACATGTTACAAAAGAGAGGACTCTTTTGTTTAGCAGGTGAATTTTAAGTGGCGTTCCTTCCCTTGGGCTTTTTTCTTTTTGGCCTCTCCCAGTGGCCCCATATAGTCAGTAAGGCAGTCCTGGAAGAGCCTTTCCCCCAATTTTCAAATTGCCTTGTTTAAAAAAGATTTGTTAGGGAGTTGGGCTGGCTCGTCATGATGGAGCAGTCAGATTTAGCAGAGAGAGGGGAAACGAAAGGAATAGTTGAGAGTGTGTCTAGGAATACACAAGTTGAATAGCAGAATGAAGATGGACAGGAAGTTAGATCTGTAGGCTCCAGAGAGAAGTGGAGACTTTTTTTTTTTTTTTTTTGCTAGAGTACAAGTCCAGCGCTGCTTATCATTCCAAAATATGCTTTGTTGCTTTTTATTTCCTCTTCTCTGGCAGACCACACAGGGCTTGTTCTGAAGAACATTTTCACTAATCTGATCAGGCAGCCAAATACGCCGGGAAAACTGCTTTAATGATCCCACTAATTACCTCAAGTCAATATGAACTGTATTATTAGACTGAGGGAAAATATTCCATTAGGTCTCCCCCTTGGGAGTTCCTCCGCTTTGTGATGTCACCGAAGCCTTCACCCTCTCGCTTGTAATTAATTTTATTTACACACGCAGGCACGCACAAGGTCACACCTGCACAACCGGCGCTGGCCAGGGAGCTTGTGGCACTCGGGCTTAATCAGATCTGTCATAATTACCATTCTGCATGTTTCTGACACACGCTGTGAAATATTTCAATTTAACTGCCGCTACCAGCACAACCAGATGTAGTGCGAGTGTGGCTGCATTGGAAATATTATTCCTCAGGATAAACTCTCTCCTCCTCCTCTTTTCCTTCCTCCCCCCCCCCCGCCCCCAATTTACAGCTAATGTAGCACAGAAGCTGATGGGTCCTGTAAATCTTGAATGCAGCGCTAGATTGATAACAGGCGATTAGACAGTTTAACCACAAACAGCTTGTTCATTTTTCACAAATGAAAACCACATGTGGTGTAACTAAAATTTCAGGCCCTTTTTTTTTTTTTCAGAGTTGGGGTCTGTATGTGTGTGTGTTGGAGATGTGCTTAAATAAAAATAAAATGCAATGGAACGAAGTGTCTAGAAAAATGGAGAAGTTGACTAGTTTTTTCCAGGTGATTTTATCAAAACCATCATCAAATTCCATGTTTTCACTTTTGCCAAAACTCGAATGGGAAAAAGATGGTACTCTCCGTTTCCTTTTTTTGGTACAATTTTTCTTTTCTCTCTCTCTCTCGCTCTCTTTTTTTTTTTTGTATGGGAGGGATAATATCCTTGGAGTCTCTGCCTTTTTTATTTTGTCAGTGTTAAGCCTTTTATTTGAACATAAATTTTGAAAGAATTTCTACAGTGGGCATATGCAGTTTTTTAATGGACGGTTTCCCTTATTTTTGTTAATGAAAAGTTGTTAGTTCAGGCGTGCTGGTCATATCCCAGACAATCCCAAAACAAAAATGGACCCAATCAAAAAATTTATTTCCTAGAGAGTTGTGTTAATTTGCAGAATCAGTTTGAAAGGTAGAGTTGAAAACCAGTGAATTCTCTTGCTGCAGAAATAGTGGAGATAACCTGGCAGAAAGTGCAGGTGCAGGGTAACCATATAAGGCCAAAGTTATCACCAGTCTCAGAAGAATTCAGCCATAAGAAAATTAAAGTATTGGAGCCATAAGAAGGCAAATAAGCTGGTGGAAAACTAAAATTAAGAGAGGAGAAAGGAACAGGATCATTGGTGATTTAGAATCGTACCTCTAAAGAAAGCTTGCAACCATCCACTTTAGAGAACATTTAAAACATAGATCAAGATAATTAAGTGTCTTTTAATGCCAAATAAAATACACTCTCTCTTTTTATCTTTATTTTTGTTTTACTACTAAAGTTATGAGCCTCGTTTGGAAGCTTCCTAAAGTTCTATGGTGATTCCTATTACTGATAAGAGGTACCGTGCCCCATAGAATAGCAGATTTTTCCCCTTTATTTCCTTTCCTTAACCGTTTTTCCCTCTTCCTTATTTCCTCACATTAAAAAAAAAACTTCCCAATTTTTCCCTGTTTGCTTAGTGTTCGCTCCATAATATCTTCCAACTTTGAAATTTAGCATTTTTCTGCCTATTCATATTTTCTTCTGGCCTAATATCACTTCAATGGAAAAGAAGGTATTTTCTTTTTAGTTAGAATCCCTCTTTCATCTCAGCTGCTAAGCAGTTTACATGGTTAATACCAAATTATTAGGTCAGTTTCTTCGAACAGTCTTAATCTACCTTTATAATCATTTTGCAAGATACAGTTATTGTGGAAGATTTGATTCAAGCCTCACATTACCTGTCACATCACTGTTGCGTACAGATATAACCTCAGAATCCTTCTTAGCACAGAAGTGAAAGCACCCATTACTAATCAGTGAGATCCACCCACAATGGCTTGCTGTCACTTTTTATTTAGGATTCCCAAGAAGAGGTTTGATACATATAGTTGTATGGGAATGAGTCCAAGAAATAAGAAAAGTAGAGGTTAAAAAAAAGTACAGCTTATGACTTCATTGCTCCTGCCCTTGCTTTAATGACCCTGAAGATTTTGCATAGCTACTTCAAGATAGGTTAGTCAGCATGCAAATTGAATCACATTTTGCAGTCATTGGTAACACTTGCCACTTAAAGGAAACTTGCCTTGTTTTTTTTGCAAGTGAAAGATTTCATTTATAACCTGAAAAGTCATCCCTAGCTTTCCACATTTGCAAACTTTAGTTTTCATATGTTAGGATTATCTTTGTGTCTAAGCACACCTGTAGATACAAAAGGAAAGACGAAAGAGAACCAAAAAAAAAAAAAAAAGAATTGCTGTTTAGGGATGCTGGGGTACGTGTGAAGTTTGAGAATATTCAATATTTTGAGTATGAGGGAAGAGCATGTCTTTCCATTAAACTTAATGAGACTACAAGAATCTCATTATTCAAGGAAAATATTGTAATTTTCTTTAGGGACCCTGCTGGGTCCCCGTCTAACGAAAGGACAGTTTTCATGTAATCTGTTAGCAAGTGCCGGTGAAGATTCGGTTGAAAAGGAATTTATAAACTTGATCCTGCCTTTCAGCTCAGTCCACCTTTTTCAGCCACTCTGCAGTCGCTCTTCTCCACTGCCCTCAGATCCTTAGGAAAATGTACAGGAAGGAGAATTAGTTTCTTTGAATACTTTCTGCTCTTTTCTTTTGGACCCACTGTCTGCATTTTTCATCAGCATTGTCGAAGTCATCAATATCGTCTGTTAGTGTAGCTCACATTTTTATTCCAAGCTGAAAGGAAGGGGAGGGCATGGTTCCTGATTATCTACGTGAGAAATAGGATTGTCCATAAAGTCACACGTGGTTTATATAACAACTTGTACATAAACTGCATCTTTCAGAGAAAGCATTGAGGATTGGCAAAGAGTGGGGGGTGGGGGTCCCAATTTCCTGTCTACCATGTTGTGGATTTCCCTGGGCAAGTTGCTTGACCTTTCAGGCTTCTAACTTTCCCTTCAGGAAGGTGACATAGATCGGGTCGGACTCTGTCATGTCCCAGGCAGTTCCAGGTTCTGTGAGTTTGTTGCTGAAACAGGTGCAGAAGTGTGAAAAAGGATGCTATTTTGACTGAAGGTCCTGCTGACAGGTGTGTTAGTCTGGGAATGAGTCACAAAGGAGGCAAGGTTTTGAATAATGGAAGGGCTTAGTTTGTGGGGACAAAGCGCTATTTTGAGGTCTGTAGCCCAAAAGGGTTATTTACGAGTGGCATATAGTGAGGAGAACTGATTGTTTGCAATCCAGGGTATGAACTCCATATTACACAGTGTGAGATGAGTTCAAGATTGATAGTGATCTCATCTGCGACTTGTTGCTAGAAAACTGGAAGCTCCCCCTCTCTCATCAGGGACCTAGCAAAGTCAGGACACTATAGAGAGGAGGTGAGCTGCATTCAGTTGGGCGTGGGCTTGGCTTACTATTGGTGAGGTAGTGGTTGCCAACACCATATGACCTAGAGATCGCTAAAGAGTTTCCCCCTTTAACATGTCTTTTTTGGGTTTTTAACTGATGCCTGAAAGTCCACCTTTAACTTCTCATTTTGGGGGATTAATGCAAGTTCTTCAGAGGCAGGATAGCACATCAAAGAGGAAAAAATAGACTCAGTCCGTGAGAAATCACAGGTTTGGAAGAGGTTCGTGAAATGGAGAGTAAACCAGGAGGAAGCAGCAGGGAATGGCTGCTGATGTGAAGGAATATCTTGAAGCCCATATCTGCAGTTTGTCATTTGGTACCTGTAGCAAGCGTGTAATAGCTGCTGAGGAGTGCCCGTCCCCAAGTGTGTCCTTTAAATGTTTACCCATTTTACTCCTGGTACCAACACTAGGCTACTTGTCAGGGTGTTACTTGGCTGGTTCATTGATGGAGTATTTGGTGGTTTAAATGCAATGCAGATTAGGTAAAAATAAATTACTTTCAATACGGTCAAGAAAGTGAAGGCTATAAATAAAATATACATTCACAAACAGACAAATGCTATTAGGAAATCCAGCTCAGTCCATGCCAAGCTGTTACTGTCTAAATTGCCTTCTTTCTTCCGGGCTTGCAATTAATTTTTGCTTGTGTGTTTGGAGATTGGGGGAAGGGTAATAGCCTAATGGGTAATGATTTTATTTTAGTATTTTGATTAAAGAGACTAAATAACTTGGACCCTGGGTAACCATGAGGACTAAAGCCTTATCCATCAAGCTTAATTTCTAGGCAGAAAATTGTGTTTATATTTTTGGATAAACTTAGCATCGCGTTATATATAATATAAAGTGATGAGATGGCTATGTGCTCATTTTCTACCTATCCCCGCTTCCTTTGCCCTCTTTCCTACTCACTTTCTTTTCTTTCTTTAATCCTTTGACTAGCTTCCTTCTGCCCTGTTTTGAAATCTTAAAGGCGTGTCCTTTGTGACCCTTTGCTCTTTGAAGAGGTGATGAGACGAAAGACCAACCATTGTTTGATTTGTAAGCCTTCCCCCTCTACCTCCACCCCCCAACAGCAAGCACCTGCCTTAATTCCATTCCTTTCCCCGCCTCCATCCTGTATCTGCCCTGCTACTTTATCCTCTTCTATTTGGGAAACCCAGGTGTCTTTGGAAAATTGATAGTGTTCCTCTCCTGGCACATCCAGACATCTCTCAAAGGATACTCTACTAATCTTGCTTACCTTTATAGTTCTTGGGGTGGTAGGACGTTAGTTAACTAAGTCAGGGTATGGATGCTTTCTTTATTCAGAGGTGGTAAACCCATTTACTGAGTTTGTAACAGGACCAGGGAAAAACAGTGAGGTATATATATGTGCTAGTGCAATTGTCAGTCAAGAAACTTCAAGCTGTAAAACTACTGTTTTATGAACAAAAGCTCATCCAGAACTGAAATACGTAAATGGGATAAAAGTCTTCCCCCGTTCTGATTGACTTGAGGATTGGTTGGGGGCGGAGTGTTCTCATCAACACCCGACCCTACGTACAGCACTGCTGAAACACCCCTGGTGGAAAGCTGGGCCTCCTCAGGATGCAGTCCGGGAGGAACCATTAACTAGTGATTAACTCTTTCCCTCCAACCCATCTCTAAGAGGCATGGTCCTTTAGTGGCAAAAAACAAACAAACAAACAAACATGATAAGCAGATCTGTTCCAAGAACTTACAAATACCTAAGTTTTGTAATCTACTAGGAGCTTATATAAGATAGTTCTGGAATAATATTTGAAATATATACGTGTATGTATCTATGTATGTATACAGACACATATATATTGGAGGGGGCACCCTCTTCAGGAGTTCTTAACCTCTGTCCCATCTTCCCCCAGGGGGTCCATGCATGAACTGGAATAGAATAAAAAAACTTTATTTTCACTAATGTCTTACTGAAATTTGACATTTTATTTAATTATCAACATAGGCAACAAGTCACAGTAGTATTAGCAATACCTATGAATTTGTCACCAATAAAAATCACAAATATTGGGCTTCCCTGGTGGCGCAGTGGTTGAGAGTCCGCCTGCCGATGCAGGGGACACGGGTTCGTGCCCCGGTCCGGGAAGATCCCACACGCCATGGAGCGGCTGGGCCCGTGAGCCACGGCCGCTGAGCCTGTGCGTCCGGGGCCTGTGCTCCGCAACGGGAGAGGCCACAGCAGTGAGAGGCCCGCGTACCGCAAAAAAAAAAAAAAAAAAAAAAAATCACAAATATTTTCATATCACATTTTTATTGCAGATATCTCAAAATACTATTTTTGCTCATCCCTCTGAAATTACGGTAGTTATTAGATCTCTTCCTAGATCTTGCTATTTGGTACGTTAATAAAGAAGCACATACATTACTGTATGATACAGTTTGGATGACCGTATTTCAGTACAGTTGGTTTTCTTCGTAATTTTATGCATTTTATTTCAGGCACATAAAAACATTGTTCTGAAAACAGTGGGCTTTACCAGACTGCCAGGAGGGTCCATGGCGCAAAAGAGATGAGACGAATGATTAGATAAGTTGTGTGTTGGAAGAAAAAAATTATATGTTTTTTTAACATGCTAGCTGAGGAATTCTTGAATTTGCCCGGGAAAGAATTGTTATTTGTTTATTATTTTTTCGATGCTTATTTTTCAAGTGCCCTTCACTCCAGAGCATGTAAGCAGGGTTTATGATCAGATCGTTGCAATGACATTGCTAACAACAACAAGAACCTTACAGGCAACCTTGCTCCAGCGTTCTGATGCCCGCATATAGTGCTGGAATTCGAGGAGAGAGTACCTTTGCCCTTAGGCTAGAAACTTTTTGCCAGTTAAGCTACACCTTTGCTATCAGCTTACACATGAAGTTCAATCTGTTCTTACCTCACTGGACAGTCAGTGGCTGGGAGAAATAATTCCCTCTTACGTCTGTCCCCGCATCTCTTAGCCTCACAGTAGATGGCACGTAGATGGCGCTTTCTAGTTTTTTGTAGAAGGGTGGAATGATTCAGAAGCAAATTCATCTGATCACAATTTTGCCCTCACAAAAGTGGGCACATTCCTCAGGTAGTCCCAGCGGGGGGACCCTGTTCTCAGAAAGACAGGATAGGGCCAGTCTCCACCCCTGTCCTTCTGCCCCGGGCCCCTCTCTGGACTTGCTCTCCCCAGTGTAACACAGGACCAGTGGTTGTGAGGTGCAGCTGCTGGCCTGAGTGACCCAGCCTCCCTTGTCTCCTTCATTGGTAAATGTCTAACCTGGCCATTATCACTGGGACCCCCACGGTGCTTCTAGAAATATTTACGCTTTCTTTTTTTAAAGCCTACTTGTGAATCCCAAAATTTGAGTCCCTCAATTAAGCCGACTTCTGATGAGTCGGTTTGCATAATGGGTAAAATGATGAGGTTTTTGGCCACAAAACGGGTGTTACTTTATCAGCAAAATCATAAGAAACTTGGGAGCTTGTAATGACCCTGCCCGCTTGATTGTTCTTCTAAGATATGAGTCCCATAACTTTTACAATCCCGAATTGCCTTCCCCTGGTTTTAAAAATTCTTTTGTTATCTCTCCTAGAATATCATAGAGGGAAGATTTAAATTTTTAATTCCCAGCCCCTCAATATGCATAATGGAAAGTATAGCTCATCTGAGGAGATATCTGCAATATTGAAAAGTTTTATATACATCAATTAAAAATGCAGTGGCAGAAATATTTGTTTAAATTAACCTGACAATAGATTATTTTTGTCAGCAGACAAACCAGTGTATCGAGTCAATCATAACCTAAAAATTATTCATTTTATAGGTTCATATTTTTATAGTTTTTTTTTTTTGCACATGGCATATACAGATATTCAGCAACAGTTTTTCTTGGTGATCATCATAACTTTGAAGAGAAGAATAAATATTGTAAATTTTTCATAGTGACTTAATGCAACATGATAAGAAATTTGTTTCATAATATTACAGTATAAGAGCACATATTTATTGGGTCAAGGGATTTGGGAAAAGGTAAGTTTCCCAGGAAACTTCTGCTTTAAACAGTCTAATGTATTTGCCTTTGATAGAAGCCTTTAATAGTGCTTCTCTGCCTCTTACACCTACTAGGCTCAGCTCGCTTTGAATCTTATTCCTTTGAAATGCAACATTATTATGAATGTAAGTTGTTGGACTTTGCTACAATACACAATGCCCTCAGGAATTGTAGAGGTGTGTACAGTTTTTTGCCACTAACTAAATGTCCCAGACTGTGCCGTTTTTGTATTTTCCTCTGATCCCCCAGCTTACTGCTGCTTCAGTGTTGCAGGAAATCTTTTGCTATATTTTTACACTCACTCATTCAAGTGTGAGACTTAAAGCATCTCCAAGCCCCTTGGGTGAAGGAAAGTGTGGAGTATGCTGTTCAGGGGGCTCTTTGCATTGACATTTGTTTATGATAAATGTAACTCAGGTAACAGAGATGGGGGTGGATTGGAATAAAGAAACCCATCAGCCTTAGTTCGCGGAAGAAATGCTGAGGGCCTGAACCAGAGCAGTAGGAATGGAAAAGAAGGAACAAATTCAAGACGCCTTCTGAAGGAGTAGAACTGACAGGAATTCATGATTGTTCGCTTATGGAGGAAGCAAAGAGGAAAAGTCATATTTTTAAATTGAAGCCATTTGCTATGTTTTTTTTTATTATTAAAAAACAATACTAGCCAAACTAGAAAAAAAAATTTAATGCAAGCATAAAGGAGGAAAGAACATAAGAACTAACCATAATCCTAATTAACTAGCGATAACCTGATTTATGTTCTTTGCATACACACACATACGTGTATGTGTGTATGCATGTATGTATACATATCACATATGTATACACATATACGTGCGTGCACATGTGTGTGTGTATATATATGCCTTTCATTCATTCATATGCTATACCCACCTGTTAATTCCCTATTGAGGTATATTTAAGTTGTATTCAACTTTTGCTGTCACAGATAATGCTAATGTGAACATTATTATGGTTAAATGTTTGTATACATCTTTATTATTTCCTTATGATTAATTCTCAGAAGTAGAATTATTGGATCAGAAAAGGCATTTGTGTTTTAAAGGAAATTGCTAGTCATTTCTACATTCAAACATTTCCACCTTGCGCTTCAGAAAGTATATACCAATTTATACTTCAAATCACAGCCTTTCAGCCCAGGTGACTGGGTGAGTGGTGATGCTGTTAATTGAGTATATATAGGCAGAGCCTCGTTTGTGGGAGGAAGATAGTGGGTTCAGGTTGGGATGTGGTAGCTGAATTATTTTCATTAACTCCCTAGATATTTCACATTCCTTTGCATTATCTTTGTGATAATGACAAAATAATAAAAATAATAACAGCTGACATTCATCATACTGTTACTGTGCGCCAAGCCCCTTGCGTGAATTATCTCACTAATTCTTACAACACTGTGAGTGGTGGTAACACTACCCCCATTTTACAGAGGAGAAAATTGAGGTCTAGAGAACTCAAGGAACTTGACCAAGGTTACAGGGCTAGTCAGTAGTAGAATAGGTGTTAAAATGAAAATCCAGGCTTTCTTAACAAATAGATCTTAGAAGCACATTATAAAGACGAGACGAAGTCACAGTGATTAAGTTGCATCCTCAAGAAAGTATGGTAAAAAGCAATGACGAAAGAATGGATTCCAAAGCAACTAGTCTACCTATTTTTCCTAGCATATTGCTAATTCATCTTTTTTTTTTTTTTTCATTATTCTTCCCACTCTAAATATTGCCCATTCTTAAAAGCCAAACCAACATGACTTTACATCAACAAAGACTTCCTTGACCACCCCAGTGGATCTATTCTTCCTCTCCTCTTGGTTCCCACTGGATGTCTGCCCCTCACTGACCTTCCCCGCATACTGCTTTGCTCTAGTAGTTATTTTTGAATGTCGCCTCTTCCCGAATGTACTGTGAGCCATTTAAGGGAAATGCTTTTGGTTAAGTCCATCAGACCCTTTTGTAGTTATCACGGACCAGGCACTGGGCTAAACGTATCCTGTTTCATTTGTACCAGCCACAGTCTTGTGAGATGAGTACCATTATCATCTGCACTTTGTAGAGGAAGATCTGGGGCTCAGAGAGGTAATTTGCTCAAGGTTGCATACGTAAATGCCTATAACAGGATGTAACCCTTAACTGGTATACTGAGGTGGTTGAGAGTAACTGGAAGGACCGTTAGTATTCGGGTGGGCAGAAAAAAAGGGGAGAGCGCTTTCCTGTTCAAGAGAACAGTATAGGGAATGAGAGTAGAATGTGGGGAAATGGGCAACAGTTAATAAATGGTCCGATGAATTAGGACCTAAGTGTGATTGAAGGAACCTTCAGTGACCTCTAGGGAGGATGACCTTTTTCTCTGTCTTGGGAAGCTTTGAAGGTCATTTTGAGCAGTGGGATAACCTTGGGTAGTTTGAAAGCAAAGACCAGAGCAGTGGTTTTCATCCCAGCCTCCCTTTCCAAGGGCATCTCAAAGAGGACTAAGGGGATTCAAGAAAGCTTAATTAAACCTGTGCATTTACCTATCAGGAAGTTCCACAGACCAAGTCAAGCATCGTATTTATTTGCTTCTTGTAGGGATCACAACTCTATGATAACCCTTGTTTTCTCATTCTTCCCCAAAGCTCTAGTCATCATTGGTATACACTTTCCTCTAAGTTAAGAGAGGAAGAGGAGTGATTACTTAAAGGCTGTTTTGTTCAGAAATTAAGATAATTGTCCATTGGACATAATTAAAAAGAGTGTTTGGTACCTAAGAGCATCATTCAAGGAAAATGTACCCCAGCGCTGACAAGTCAGTGGTGGGCAGAATGGAAAGGAGAAGACGATTCTTTATGGTAGAAACAGAGGTGAAAATTGATGCAAGTATTACAGCATGAACCTTAGGGATATGGTGTTTTCTGTCTTTTAATGACACCTTGCTAGGAAGAGTGAGGAGAGAATAAGAACTTAAGATTTTTTTTTTAAACAAACAGATGCGGTATTTTATTTTTTTGGATTTTTTTAAACTGAAGTATAGTTAATTTACAATGTTGTGTTTCAAGTGTACAGCAGAGTGTTCAGTTTAATATCAATATATCTATTCTTTTTTCAGATTTTTTTCCATTATAGGTTATTACAAGATATTAAGTATAGTTCCCTGTGCTATACAGTAGGTCCTTGTTGGTTATCTGTTTTGTATATAGTAGTGTGTCCATGTTAATCTCAAACTCCTAATTTACCCTTCCCCTCCCTTAAGATTTTTAAGACAGAGAGTATAAATGTTAAACAAGAGCCAAACCATATCACTGAAACTTATGTAATGTCAAAAATACATCCTGGATTGAGAGGGAAAAACAAATTCTTTTTCAGAGTCTGTATTCAAGTATCAGACAGGTAAGCCAGATTTTTATTTGTTTCATTTAAACTTTGAAGAAACCATCCTGAAAGCAGCTTTGAAGCCTATGAAAAAATAATCTTTAAATTAGATATCTTCCAAATATACTTTTTTTAAAGTAAAATGAAGGCTTTCTTTGGAAATTCTCTGCTTCAGTCGAATGAAGAGATTATCTTCATGACAGCTAGTTTAATATGTTGTCTAGAATTTCATAGTTTTATCTTCAGTCCTCCTTTTTCTCCTCAGATTCTTCTTGAAAATACTCTTTAAAACTTTCCTGACAGTCTTAAGTGAGAACCATCTTTATGTTTTTATCTACCCTGGCCATCTTATAATCTTGTTACGCACCAAACAATCTATAGGAAAAGAAACAAAACACCACATTTACGTGTTCCCTCAAGTCAGTGGCTTTGAGAAGGTAAAAAAGAGGTGAACAGTCAAACCACAGAAAACAAGTGATGTCTTTTTTTTTTTTTGGCTTGGTTAAATTTTAAGCAAAATTGAAAAATAAAAATCATTTACCAGTGGTTCTGAATATTCCTTCTAAATTCACTGACTTTTAATGTGAGCTTCCCCTAGATTGTAGAAACATTTCTTTTCGCAAATGCCAAACCTCCAGAAACTCTGCTAGATGCGCTTAACCTCTTAAAGACAAAGTGGCAAAAATTTACTCAAGTGGGAAATTTATGGGTAGCCATTTTATTTCCTATTACTACCGCAGTATGGAAACCCACGGATTTTTGGCTAAGATATTGAGTCCCTTAAATAAACTATAGAGTCTGGAGAGAGTTTAAAACAGTAACAGTTTAGACATTTAAAATAGTAATAATTTAAAAAACTAGTATGATTGGGGTTTTTTCCCCCCAGCAAAAATACAAGCATCAGAAACCACACCTTGAAAATAAAATATATTTGGGGATACACACCATATACATATGTTTCATTTAAGTAGGTTTCTTTTTAAAACCCATCTTTGAATAAAGTGAGTATAATGTGCTACTTTTCGAATGGCAGATGCATTTATTGCTGCGCCTCTGTTCAAATTTATTTCCCATGTTTTCTTGAATCCAACCAATGTTAACTTAGCAGGAAAAAGTTACTTGTAGTGCCTGCTGAAATTCTCTTTACACAAAGTAGATATTAGTAAACTGGGAAGGAAGATCCATGTGTTTCCTGCTAATCCCATAGAGAACATGTATCTTTATTAATGTTAATGGTGGGGACCTCTCATTATGTTATAGAATAATCTGCTTTAGCAAAGGTTTTTCTCCTCAAGAACTTCATAACATTTAAAGGTTAATATGTTAGGTAAAGAACAATATCTTAAGATAAGCGTTTTTATTACAGGACATGATGGGATGGTTTTTATTAAATTATATGATGATTTGAATGGGGAGAAAAAAGTGCATCGCTTCTTTGCCCTCAACTTTAATGCCTTTAATCAAATAATGACCTTCTGGAAAATAGTTAATTTTCAGCATTTGGAAAGATCAATACCACTTTGCCACCAAAAAATGGCCCAGACGATGAAATCTGATGTATTTAAAGTATCATTTCACCCTTTTAACCTAGTAAATAATTGAAAATGCTTTCAGTAGTGCTTTGCCGCTGTTTTGTTTCTCACTGTTCAAAGTGTTAGGATTGTTCTTGAAAAAAAAGGTTTAAAGTTGGTGTGTGAAGGAAGGATGCAGACCTCACACCCGGAAGTGGGATTGTACCCCCATCAGGCCTTGTGTGTCTCTGCATTAGGGGCATGGAAGAAGTAATATGTTTTAATACTATATTTGAGGCAGAGTGTATATAAAATACAAAAAGGGTGGAAATGGAACCCTTCTGGAACATTCAAGGGGTGGTTTAAAACATCATTAGTCACTTTGCATCTTTTGTGATATCTTTCAACCTTTATGTTGGGGTAAAAGATTCAGTAGTTCTGACAATTAGAACCTATTTCCCCCCCCCACCCCAGCTTATAGAACATTGATATGAAATTACCCATGAGCACAGATAACTTTGTAAATTTAAAAAAAAAAAATTGCCCTCTCTTAGCATGTTTGTGGGCAAATTAAAAACTGTCTTCATTAGCATAAGTAACATATTCTTTTAAAAGTAGAAAATTATTTGCTGAATGATAAATTGCTAGCTCTCTAGTTAGTCGTTGTTGAAAATGTACTCATTCAAAATGCCTGGTGTAGTAGTTTAGTCTACAATACTGAAATTTTTTTGTGTGAGAAGTACTATTTAATGGATTATGTACTTAATCCTATTCCTACTACTTGCTAAACTGTAATTCATGCTTTCCACTAGAATGTTTGTATCAAATACCTCCCTATTTAGATTGATTTCTTTTAATATCATATATTATTATACTATATGCCCCAGAGATTGGAACAAAATACTTCTGCAAATAACACATGAAAGATGAGGGTAAGGGGTGGGAGAATAAATACAGACTCTGAAATGTTTTGCTTTTTAGAACTCAAATTACCCATTCTGGTTTGTTTTTTTTTTAATGTTTTTTCCTTCTTAGTTGCAGGGAGAATTATTTGTCATTTTTCTTTCTCTTTTTATAGCTCTTGGGTTTAAAATGTATATGTACGTAACAATCATATATACATATCTGTATATTGTATTAAGTGACTCTGTTTTTTCTCTCAGAGAACACTGAAGTCTCTTTTCCCCTGGAAAACTAGTTGTGTTACGTGCTCCCAGCTCTGTCACAGACCAGGCCTTGTAAGGGTTCTCCTCTTATGTGTGTGAGGCTTCCTAGGTACAATAAATTCATTCGTGAAACGAGGTTGCTTTCCTGACTCAGTTAAAAATCACTGTGCACCCCTTATCTGTTAAAATGATAGAAGCAGCAAATTGACTTGAATTAACTGTTCTAAAAAGAGTGGAGTGGAAATCAGAGATTGAGTTTGGGTGGAAATTAAGCAGCTGAGAGATGAAGGTGCCAGGATTTTTATTTCAATGTGGTACAACAAGATTCTGTCGGTAAAGCACATCATTAGAATATTGAGTTTAGAACTGCTAATTTTTCCTTTAAAATGAGCATACAGTCATGTGTTTCATGGACCATGATAAATTGCCATTGTGTTGTCATTGAGTTTGTTTTGCTTTTTTTCAGTACTGGTTTGGCAGTCGTTCTGCATTTTCTCTTTTCCTTTTTCTCCCCCTCTGATCTTCCATGTCTTTCATAGATTCCCTAACCAAAACCAGTCCAAAGAATGTTATTGATTTCATACAGTCTGAGGTTTAACATCTTTACCATTTTCTTGCTTACAGTGGCAAGACATTTACAGATGGTTCTTGGTTCCTATAAAGTACATAACAGTATTTCCTTTGTGGCAGATGGATTCAAGACTTTTAGTTCTCAATAAATGTAGGTTTACAATACATAACTTTACAGGATTTGTGTTGTATATAACAGGTTTGAACATATTATCTCAGAATTCATCTGCATGGCATTTTCAGCTTGTTCAGGGTCCATGCCAGTTTTTTTAAGTAATAGGGGAAGTGCTGTGATTGATAGCAACAGCTCAAGGCGTGATTTTGAATAGAAACAAAGGGTTTAGAACAGAAGGTGTCAAATTAAACTTTGTCAGTTTGAAAAGTAGGAACATCCTGAAAGTTTTACTTATTTATTTACATGTGGCTACTGTTTATATTTTGCCCTCTTTATATTCAGCGTAATGTTGCTTGGCAAATTTACTACATTTAAAGTTTAGGTTGTTCCTTGTGCCATTTTAGTTTTCTGAGAATAGATCATTCTTATTATTTTAAGGCTGTTAGTCTCCTGTCTTTTCTACTGTTCAGAACAGTTGTGATCTAATTTTAATTGTCAGAGCAGTTCCCTACCCCCGCCTAGGGTCTTATGATATTTTAAGTCCCAGAGACCTGGCTTAAAAGGTAATTATGTTCACATTTTGCAACAAAGTGCAGCATCTTATTCACCTCCTCCACCCAGTAAATCTATGCATGTATCATTTAAAAAACCAATCTAGTACATAGGGAAATCATTATTTTTATTTGTTACATATTACCAGTATTCTTGACATATCGTTGTCTTCATTTGCCCTAACAATATGACTTATGGAGAAGCGACCTAGGAAAAGGTATTGGGGAATTGGAAAGCATTTGGTTTTTTTCGTCACTTTCTGCAAAACATAGATCAGATTACTGTCATCATTAATAGAGTCTCGATCGATAGGATTTGAGGGCGTCAGAATATTCCGACGTGTTTAAATGGTATCATAATAAATTGATCTTCTTTTTGCCAGTGTGAATTGGGAATGAGCCAGTTGATTTCTCTGCTGACAAAGAACTAGCCTGTCAGAATATCTGTTTTCCGTTATTTGTTGAGGGCGACGCACAGCACACCGCTCCTCCCCCCATTTTTGTTTTTTGGAATACCCTTGTAGAACTAACAGTTCCCAGCTGCATGCACCGTTAAATATTTTTCTAAGAAGCATCTGATTTCAGTCTCTTAAAATCATCACGTCTCTTGAAAGGCTAGCGGAGACATGCTTCAGATTTATAATTCATCACATTATTTTTAGATAAGGAATTAGAAGTATTATTTAAGGGCAGAGGTTAATAGCAAACTACTGGAAATGTTATGTTAGTCATGCGCAATTAATAAAAATAAGAATCCGTCTCATAAGTATAGAGACAAAGAAGTGACAATAAGAGCAAAATATTTGTTGAATGAGTCAGGGCTCCTTTTCTGAAATATTTGTGAAACCAGCATGAGTGTGATTGTTTAGGAATTAACTATCATTATTAGCCGTTTTAAAAGAACTAATGATTTTCTTTTCCAAAGAACATCTGTGATCCACATGTTTGTTTTTTGTTCACATATATGCAAGTGCTAACTGATCTCTGTGTTACTTTTAAAAGTTTCTAAAAGGATTCGAGAAATTATTGGAGTTCTTCAGCTTTCTCTGAGAAGATTTTCTTACATGAATCGTTCTTAATTTAACTTTTAGCAATTTTTAGTTACAAGCATTTATTGCTAAAAAAAAAAAAAAAGACATGCTCAATGTTAAGTACTTATTGCAATAGTATAATTCTAGCTAAGTAAAGGAAAAAAAAAACAACTGTTCTGTTCTTGATGAACCTTCTAACATCTCTTGAATGGTAAATAAAATTGTAGCAATTTGCTGTGTTTAGGCATGGCGGCCTGTCAATTGCCATAGCTGAAGAATGGAGACAGGGGTTGGGGGGGGTGATCTTAACCATAGTTAATATTCAAGCCTTCAGGAAGACAGATCTAAAACCTGCCCTGCATCAAAACATAGAGGTAAAGTGTAAAGAAATAGCTTAGATGTAGGAAAATATAAAATATTTTCATGGCTTAATCGAGAGAGCAAATATTTGTCAGTAAGAGCTAAATAAATATCTCTGGGGCACCATATGCAAGTGGGTCTCAAATATTTCAAATACTCAAATACAGTTTTGTAGTTAATGTTCTATCCACATAAATAGAGCTAAAATGTGACATGTCACCATATGATTCCAGAAAGAAGCATAGAAGTGCCATGGTTAGAAGAGAAGCACGTTCAGTGACACTGTCATCACAATTACTTTTATTTTTTATTGAACTAATATTCTTTCAGGTAAATCTTCAGTTTACTGTCTGTTCTCTTAGCCTGGAATTATGCATTCAGTAGCATCAAATGAGTGCATGATTACATGACGGTCTGTAGGTTAATTATTTGTTTAATTAAACAGCGTGTTGAGTGGAGAATCAAAGGCCTCTTAGTTAGGGTTAAGGCTAGTAGATGTCATGAGGTTTAGCAGCTGTCACCCTTGACTGGGTGGTAGGTGTGCCTTGGGAAGCTAGTGTTATCAGTCTCCATCTTTCCTTTTAAAATGTTTCAAATAGGCCATTTAAGGGAGAATAGGCCTTGCTTCTTCCCACAGTTAGAAGAGAATTTCTCCAGTGGTTCAGTTTGAGAAGGAAAGGAAAGTCACACCATTTTCTGATGTCACCCAGAAGTAACAACAACAAAAAAGCAACTCCCTTTGGCCAGTTCTAAAAATCAGCTACTAAACTGTACTCTTTCTATTCCCATCCAACTAATTTACTTAGAATTTCCAAGAAACCCCTTTGTCTTAGGTCGAGTTCCCTAAAACAGAGGCTAAGGTAAGGAATCAGGGACTCATGATTTGGTGGTGAGGGACCCGGCCAGCATTCAGGAGGACAAGAAAGTGGAAGGGGTCAGGAAAGAATGTGGTCTCAGGTAAAGTCCATATTGATGGGGAAAGGCAATAAGAAGGTTGGGGAGGGCCATCTCTGGCCATCTCTAAAGGGTAGAATGAGTCATCACTGTGGGGCAAGAGGGTGGGTCAGCCAGTCACTGGCCACCCCAGGGTGAAGGGGCTAGTGAGGGGTGGAGTAAGCATCCGGGCATCTCCAGGAGCGATGGCTCCAAGACATTTGTCCAGAAAAGAGTATGGTTGTAGGCCGACAACAGGCAGCACGGCAGCTGGGGCTGGTTGCCTTGGCTGGTGAAGGGGGTGTGGGTGGGACCTCTTCCCTCTTTCTGTCCACCCCATTGCAATCCACCCCATTGCTTAGTGTCCATCATGGCGGCCAAGATAAAGAAGGTTTGAGATGATGATTAGAGAATGTGAGACATGAGAATGTGAGACAGCGTACTGTCTTGGACCACTCGGTTCTTGAGAATCTGAGGATCAGAAACTGGGCCTTAGGAGGCATCAGAGAGGTTCAGGTTTTGGCATTCGTTGGACATTTCCTTGTTTCTTAGCCCAGGAATTCTATTAAAATGCTCACTTGATGAACCATGTGTGTACATAGCAGCAGGCAGGACTCCGAGGTGTCTTTCTGGAAGGTTCTGTCTTGGAGAATTCTTCTAATGCTCATTCTAAATACAGTGCCTTACCTTGGACGACATTCTTGCTCACATAACTGCACACGTCCTTTCTCTCTCTTTCCTACACACTCACACACACACATGTTCACACAGAGTTGCCTTTCTAATACAAAAATTATAAACTTAGGGAGTCCTTTTAGAAAACAAAATTATTCTAAAGGCCTGTCCTAGCCCTTCTTAAATACCTTCAGAACCTCAGATGGCCACTCATCAGACAGGAAGCACACTCAGCCTTGCTTTTCTCCTCTGACACATTCTGCAGACTCCGTGGTAAATGGGTCTTGCCCTTGGAGTCTGAAAAATAGGACCCTCCTTTAAGATGCAAATCTGAACGTGTATTAGAAACAGAGCCCGCTTCCGCGATAGCCACGGCTATTCTCTCTGAACAGGTTAAAAAAAATTTTTTTAACAGATTGGGGTGTTTGTATTTTATTTTTATTAATTATTTATTTTTATTTGCGTTGGGTCTTCGTTGCTGCACGTGGGCTTTCTCTAGTTGCGGCGAGCGGGGTACTCTTTGTTGAGGTGCTCGGGCTTCTCATTACGGTGGCTTCTCTTGTGGAGCACGGGCTCTAGGCGCGCGGGCTTCAGTAGTCGTGGCGCACGGGCTTAGTTGCTCCGCGGCATGTGAGATCTTCCGGGGCTCTAACCCGTGTCCCCTGCATTGGCAGGCGGATTCTTAAGCACTGTGCCTCCAGGGAAAGTCCTGGAGTGTTTTTAGCTTGTGAAAAAAGTTAACTTCACAGGGTCCTTCCTTTTTAGCTCCTAATGGAAAATGTCAGCCGAGCCCCCTTCACCTCCCCCTGCCATCAGCCTGAACTGACCTGTTATGCCCTTGTCTCTAAGGGGTGGCTGTGTGAGCTATTACGCTGGAAAGAAGATCCTTCTCCAGAAAACAGGACCCTGTGGGAGAACCTCTCCATGATCCGAAGGTTCCTCAGTCTCCCTCAGCCTGAACGTGATGCCATTTATGAACAGGAGAGCAACGCGGTGCATCACCATGGCGACCGGCCGCCCCACATCATCCACGTGCCCGCAGAGCAGATTCAGGTTCGTTTACCTTGGCCAATTCAATATAACGCTCAGTAAATAGAGGTTTAAACTTAGCAGGGAAACGAGCATTTCTCTTCTTTCCACCAGTCTAAACATAGGCTTCTGAGCAAGAGATAACAATACACTGCCATCTCACTCAGGGGGAGAAAAGGAAAACGAACACACGTTTTCCAACATGTGTATTGTGTTCCTCTCCTTTCATCTCCCCTCCCCCAAAGCGGTGGAACCCCCTTCTACACTTATTTGGCAAGTCTGTCTTTGTTAGAATTGGGTTGTTTTGTTGTGTGAGAGCTTAAGAATTTTGTTGTCGCTTTTGAAAAATCAGAATTTTTAGAACGCCACCTCTTTTTTAATGAGTACCAATACTGTCCCCGAGGAAAGGCATGACTGCTGTTTCTGTACAGGAAGTTAATTGGATCACAACTGTATACCTTGGATTCTGTCCAAAAGAGAGGAGGGGAGGGAAACTAAATTGGCTTCTGGCTTCTGACTCCCTGGCCCTGCCTTCACTTTGTAGCTCTATCCTCACAGCCTTAGGGAGCACAGGTTAGGGGTGAGTCACGTTTGTCTGTCTTTCCTTTAGAGCCCCTCTCCCATGACCCCTGGGAAAGGAGAGTCTAGAGGCGTTTTCTTGCCAGGCCTGCCAACCCCTGCGCCGTGGCGCGGTGCTGCTCCGCAGGTGAGCCAGGCACAAGTTAACCTATGCCAGCAAGAGAGGGACACACAGAGAGGGTGGTGCCAAGACCTGCTCTCTTGGTCAGGATGCTTAACCTTGCAAAGGCCGTGCTAACCGTGGCATTGGCCGAAGATCCCTGTGCCGGCAGAGTCAGCCTCGGGCTCAGCTTGTCACATCCCGCGACCTGTCTCCACTCATCCACTGAGTGGATCCACTAAATTCATCCCCAGTGAATTCAGATTGGGAAGCTCTGGGTCCAGGTCGTCGTTGGCCTCCATTGCTTAGGAAGTGTGTTGAAATTGAACTTGAGCTGTACAAATTATTTGTGTTAAATCTAAGGGGACGCTTTTAGCTTTCCCCTTTCAGGGAAAATGCCATTGCCTTCCAGAGTCCTAAAATTCTATGCTCTCTTTGTTGAATCACCTGTATATTATTTCTTGGTATTGCTATTGGGGGGAGGGGCCGTGGGAAGGGGCGGAATACACACACGTACACATATGTACACAATAATAGCGTTATGCATCCACTAAGGGAAAAAAACCTTTGACTATAAAAGTTAAATTGAAAAAGAGAATCCCTTAGGATATCAAGTATTAAAATAATCGTGAAAGCCTGAAAAACTTACTGTTTAGCAAAAACAAAAACAAAAAAGATATGTGTTAAGTTAAAAAAATAGTACTTGATTAAAAATGTAAATTGTTTTTAATAAAATTGCTTCTTAGGAGGATTAAGGAAATGCCTAGGGCACAGTACAAATGTTCTAGAATTTTGGGCTTCCTCGGGTTGATTTGCCTTGCTAAGAATCTTGGATATGGAGTGTATATATTATGTGCATGTGTCACACGTTTGTTATGTATGATTGTGTATGGAAATTACAGCACATATACAGATACTAATTATGAAGAAGTGTCTGTATACACTAAATTTAAATCCTAATCACATATGAGTTTAGTATAGATAAAACAATTTGCTAGCCGTTGTGGGATGGATTGCCCAGTGCAATTTTGTAAGAAATCTGTGTGTCTGTTAGATTGAAACTGTCTAGTAGGACATTCACACGTGAGAATCTCAAAAACCCTTTGGATTCACAAGGGCTGTGCTGCAGAAGAGCAGAGGCTTACCCATTTTATTTGCAACGAAAATAAGACTTTGTATGCGTATGCTTGCTCAACGTTTTACCCATCCAATGAAATGGGACAAAACACTCATTTCCTTCCCCACGCCTCCACAGCTCACCTTTCGAAAATGCCTTTGAAATCCTTACTTCCCAATCTTCATTTAAAATCTTTGTCAATTATTGATATCATAATTTGCTTTGCTGTCTTCGCCTCTGATGCGTATCCTTCTGGTGAAGTTTATGGCTCACATTTTCAGAGCGCCGAGTTCCAGCCACCGTGAGCTAGCCTAACCTCTGATGAGGAAGCCCAGGAGCCCCCCCAAGCCCTCTTAATTCCACCCTTTCTGGTGATCATTTTGATTTTCTTCCTAGTACTGTGGGCCATTTAGCTGGCTTGCCTTTCCTCCCAGGATCCCTGTCCCCATCCCGGTCCAGGCAGGTGCATGTGGGATCCCTGACCATGTGCTCGCTCGTTGGGAGGCCGCATGCGCAGTGGCCAAGAATGCCGCTGACCCTGTGCTTGTTTCTTTCCTGCAGCAGCCGCAGGCGCAGCCGCAGCCGGCGCCGCCCCCCGCGCAGGCGCAGGTGCAGCAGCCTCCGGCCGGGCCCCGGCTACCCCCGCGGCAGCCCACCGTGGCCGCGCCCGCCGAGGCGGAGGACGAGAGCCGGCAGAAGGTGCGGCCGCGGACCAAGATCTCGGTGGAGGCGCTGGGCATCCTGCAGAGTTTCATTCAGGACGTGGGCCTGTACCCGGACGAGGAGGCCATCCAGACTCTGTCCGCTCAGCTGGACCTGCCCAAGTACACCATCATCAAATTCTTTCAGAACCAGCGGTACTATCTCAAACATCACGGCAAGCTGAAGGACAACTCGGGCCTGGAGGTGGACGTGGCCGAGTACAAGGAAGAGGAGTTGCTTAAGGATTTGGAGGAGAGTGTCCAAGACAAAAATGCTAACACCCTTTTCTCGGTGAAACTAGAAGACGAGCTGGCGGTGGAAGGGAACACAGACATTAACGCCGACGTCAAAGACTGAGATGAAAGTCTTCTTTTCCTCCATCAGCACCAGTGAAATTGACTAACGACACGGAAGGTCCACCCTGTACTCGCTCAGCAAACCTTGTTGTCCATTGTTTGGCCAATGAATCTTCAGAAACTTGCACAAACAGGAAAGTCGAGAAAGGATGATACAGACTGCACTAAGCGTTTTGCTCTCTTTTACAAACTGCTTGGCAGCCCCAGATGAAGCATCGGATTGTTTGGTATTAAAAATGAAAATTTGTGTTCACGGAACACACCCAGGTGTGTACCCCGTAAGCATGATACCAGTGATTTTTTTTTTCTAATTATTATTCTGGAGCCTCAAAGAAGCATTATAACTTCTGTGATTATTATTTCCTTCCTTTAATTATTTCTGTAACACTTCACACTGATCTTTGGAAACTCGCCCCTCGTTTAAAAAAAAAAAAGAAAAAAAGAGTTTGTTACTCTATTGTATGTTACAAAAGAACTATAGACTGTGGAATGCAGTTTAAAGATGACATATGCCAACAAATGCCTTGTATTATATGGCACTGCCGTAATTCAAATTTGTTTTTATTTTGGAAATAAAAGTTCACTGTAATTTTTTTTTCATTCTCATTGTTACATGATTTTTTAAAAAATGAAAAGAAAATGTGAAACACAGTTTAGTCCTCATTATTTATTTGTAGATCCTGCAGCATCATGTTGTAATTAATTTTTTGGAAGTTTCCGTTAAATGTAAAATTGCTTCTCTTGTTACCATACTGATTCTTTTCTATTTATAAATGTATTTTGATGGGCAGTAAAACAAAGTGTCTTAAAAGTTTTAAATAGATAAAATGTGCTTTACACAGTTGCCTATAAAAAGTGCTCTATGTTATCCAAGCAATTCATACTATAAGCTTCACTCTTATTGTTGTATGCAATTTTTACTATCATGCAAATAAGGTTAGGTAAATAAAACTAATAGATCACCTTAGAAAATTATGCAATTAATGTGAAAATAATTGATGTTTGCAATGTGTCTTCCTTTGGTTTACAATCAATTTTAAAGCTACATCTGTATAAAATTTCTGTATAAAGGTGTTGTTTCTTTTTTATGAGTTTATGGCTATGAAAACACCAGCTATTTTGTTACAGCTGGCTGTTTTTATAAGTGTATCACAATTTTCTTTATGCAGAAATGTTCTGATTAGGAGTGGTTATTGATTGTAACTACACAATTAAAATTGTTTGTATGGTATGACAATGGTAGGGTTTGTCTGCTTATGTGAAGTAACTTACAGAGTCCAAGACGGCCCTCTAAGTTAGATGCATGTTAATACTTTCTTGATATTTTGCAGATCTGAAAAAGAGCAATTGAAAAGTCACTTGAAACACTGTATATTTAAATCACAAACACATGCTCACTTTTTAAGTTTAACAATGAAGACGATAACCTGTTTTTGGTTAATATATTAAACAGAGATAGGAGGATGGTCAAAAGACTCGCCAACAAAGACATCAATTCAGTCTCTAGCAGATAGGTGCTTAGAATGGATTCATCTGCATTTACTTCACAATACTTCCATCATGGCAACACTTCTTTTAAGCTGATGTGTGAATATTTTTAAAGGCCATTAATAGTAACATAAGTAGGGGAAAAAATGGACCTTCTGTTTAAAAACTCCTTAGTAAGCAATGTATTTTTTTTTAAGTTGTAAATGGAATATAACTTAATAACTCTGAGCTTATTTGGTTGTGTATGTCATAACTATAAGACCTCCGTGAAGAAAATAAGAATAACATGCCTGGAATTGAAACACGCACTTCAAAATTCTTGCAACATGAAACTCAGTAAACTCCAAGATATAAAGTGAGGTGTGCTAATGGTCATGAAAAGGATTGGGGCCAGTGTTGCAGTTTTTGGTTATTTTTTTTTTCACATTCACATTATCTTTTGCTTCTTTTTAAGATTTCCTACTTGTTAGCAGGTGTCTGTTTTCCTTTGCTTCTAAAATCACCCACTCTCTTCCTGCCTATCTTTTTCCCTGAGCCCTGATGAGCCCATTGGTGGGCAACTGGACTGCTTTAATGCTGAATTTAAGAAAATAAAATGGGATGGCTGAAAACTCCCAATTCAGCTTTCAAAGTTACTATTTACTTTTGAAGCACAGCTGAACTACTTCAAAGGCACCTGGTTTGCTGTAAACTTAAAATTATATTAGAAAAGTTTTCAATTCTTTTCATTAAATGAGAGAACAACTTTTAAATATTCTTGCTTATTACTAGGGTTCAGAAAATCATTTAAGCAAAAGAAATTTGAGATAAAATAGAGAGTAGATAGTGTGTATTAAAAATAATAATTAAATAGAATAATATGCCAGGAAGCTTAAAGAAAGACAACCTATCTTCTTTTTCTCTGAGTTTAAAGGGAAAACCTAGAGCAGAGGGTAGTTTTTTTTTTTTTTTTTTTTACACCAGCACAACACCTAATATAAGGTGTCACAGATCTAATAACATTTAGAAGGAGAATTTGGGTTGCAAATAAGATTTTCTCATTCCCAGTAACCTCCTAACTTCTTTGGAAATAACATTTTCAATGAGTTGCTGAGTGTGTATAAGAAATCAACATGACAATACTAATAAAATTCTCACTTAGACCCCTTCACTCAAGCAACATGATCTTGCTAATATGACTTTTTAAACCAAAAAAAGGAAAAACGTGTATAAACAATGACGGTCATGATGGAGTGAGCAAAATTGTTTCCAGGGAAGATGGCACGTTTTGCAAGAGGTTTGTCGGGATGACCTTCCACATGGCTCCCCCAACGTCATATACTGCTCATACCAGCCCCAGTGTTGCCAGAGACTATGGTAAAATTCCTTGAACAAACTTCACTGTGTCCATGTATTTCAGAGACTTTTAAAAGATGGGCATGACATAGCGCTTCGTGCTGTTAAGACCTTAGCAGAGTCAGGTAGTTTACGGGTAATATTCAACCTTGTGCATCTGGATCTGTCATGGATTCCTTCCCTCAGCACTTTGCCACTAATTTGTATTACACTCTGTGGCCATATAATACTTGCACATTATGCAAAAAATAATGTTGATAGTATCTCCTTGGCACATAATATGCAGAGTTGACACATAACATTTGAAAACCAAGGTAACTGATACGTGTGCCCTAGTTGCGTGGCACTAGGTTACAAAGCCTGTACATATTATATATAAAATGTGTATTGATTAACAATTAGTCCTAAGGAATTCTGAGCTTAAAAGAAGTGGTTTTTTCCTGCATTAGTGATATCTATATCTAACTGTGCTTATCTAAAATATATAGCTTGAGTAGAAAACATTTTCCATTTGTTCAAGATTGAATGAAAACGACAATCTCATACATTCCATTATTCAATTCTGCCCTATTCCATATTGTTATCATTGGCTGATATTAAGGTCCTTGCCTGTCACGATATTATCAATAAAAGGTATTCTGCACTGCCTGGTGATATTTTCAAAAAAAGCAATTAAAATGTGTATACCTACGCTATTATATAGCCAATGGAAATTGGACTATTGTGCTAAAGCAGGCCAGAATTTGCATGATAGTGTGAAAACCAATAGAGGTCCAAAAATACTAATCCTATCTAAAATATCAGAAGATACCGATACTGTAGTTAACCTTACAAGTAAATACTTTTTACTTTTTAAGGGAGCATATCATGGATTCAGCATTTCTGAGACAATCCATTTAATGTAAATACTAAATACTTGCATGTCTTTCGACAAAGGCTAAATTACATCTGTTAACGTGCACCTCTTTGATGAAATATGAAGTACCCTCATTTAAGAAATGTGATAGAAAGTATATGTCCAGTGTACTATTACCTGCTTAACAATACCACATGTTAAGTAAAAATAGTTTGGAATTCATGTTTAAATGGTGAACAACATTTTAAGCCTTCCTTACATTACCCCTCTTATGTGGATCATACGTATTTCCAAGTTTAATTTTATCAAAATGATTCTACAAAAATGCCATTTTGGTTTCTTGCCCTGTATTAAGGTTGTATATTAAGTCACCTTCTTCTGTCAACTATTTCAACTGCTAATATCCCTCTTGTGATCAAAAGCACATGACTAGGGCCCTGTTCTCTCTGATACTAGTTGATGAGGTGGTGGGTGAGGAAAAACAGAGCAGTACGTTATTTTTGTTGCCTTGCAAAGAAAATACAGAGAAACTCTAAAGTGACATTTTGCACTGAGTTAAATGGTGCCCATTATTTTTTTACTCCTAGTTGCATTTTTTTTACTGTTATTGAATATTTGCATTTTATGGTATTCAAATAAGTTTTCATGACAGTGACAGTCTCTTTTCATGCCCTTATGCCCCCCCCCAAAGAAAGGATGTCCCATGGGCTGCTTTGATTTTTCACTCACAGAAGAACCATCAGTACCTGTTAAATGAGAACGCTGAGAAAGTTCAACTATTTAAGTGTGTGCATTAATTCACTGAGCCTGTGGCAATGTGCTACAAAATAAGCATTTGTTCAGCACACAATCCTGTCCAACAGCCTCTTTCACCTACTCCACCTTTGTTTCCAATTTTAATTTCCAAATATTTGTTCTACCAGATCTCATACCAACGCTTTCTACCTTCTGAGGCCCCTCCCTAGCATTTCCCTCAAATATACTTAAAATGATAATAGCAACAACATTGGTAGAATGCTTCGTTTTACAAGGCACTGCCACACCATCTCTGTTCCACTATGAGTACTTAAGGCAGTCACAAGGGAGGGGAAAGTCAAATAGGGTAACTGATTTGTTCAGCTGTTAAGTGGCTATATTTGTTTCAAACCCAAGTCTTCTATCTACAAATTTCTATCTCTGTTTACTGCTTAATAAGAGCTTTCTCAAATGCAGAAAATATAGAAAAAATTAAATGCAATTCGATATTGTCAGAAATAGAGTGTAATGTATTTTACTAATAAGAAAAAGTCCATCACTAAGTAATTGAAATCAAGTGTATGAAATATTAACCCCAAAACTCTGCTGTAAAATCCATATACACCGATTTTTTTAAACATACATTTTATTATAGGAATTTCCTAATACACCCAAAAAAGTAGAGAGAATAGTATTTATAATGCACCCGCAAGGATTCATCACCCAGTTCAACCATTGTAACATTTTTCCGTTAATAAATACTTTGTGAAACTTGTTAAAATTTTGATGAAACGTATGAAAATATCGAAACTATTCGATGGGTTTTGCCCATAATGACGTGACATCATCTTGCTTTTGCAAAGTAATGAATTTTCTGGTTTCTAAAGAAAATATTAAAATGAAGTTTTCCTCGGAGCTCTCTGAGAATTTTCAAAAAGCCAGTTTTAGAGAACTTTTGAGAATTCCACAAATATTTGTAACAAAAACAGAGAGGCAAACCAGCCGCTCTTTATTTATAAACAATACGTGCTTTCATATCACTGTTGAAACTAAAGTATATAATTTTCAGTTATGCATAATAAAATATGTAATTAAGCAACATTCCATGGTGGATTAAAGAATTAAAAGCTTCAGGTGCAGAAAAGAATTTGTTGGCATTTTCTTTTTCAAGGTGGTATTTTGAGATGTTACTTTTCATTTTCCTTTGACATCTTATACACAAATAAATAGACAGAAACAGGTGAGAAGCAGAGAAACAAAGAATTGGCTTTACTAAAATGGACCTGAAAAACAGAGTGAGGTAGAGTATTTGCAATGTGCCCATGAAGGCAAAATTAAAAAGGACAGAAAAATCTTCTTAGCCTGGGGAGAAAAAAAAAATCTCTTAATAGGAGCATGTGCTCCAAGAAATAGAAATAACATACGAAGTTGACTGCATTTGGTAATTCCTATATTTCAAACTACATTAAATTAACACACACTCCAATTGATACAGTCCAGTAAGCTTATTTTTCAAATGAAGAACTGAATCTAATTAATAATTCTATGCTAGAAACACTGAAGTTCATAGAGGCGTTTGGCATGTATCCTATTTTTAAAAAAGGGTAATACATCAAATAAAATCAAACCACTCAAATGTCAGAATGTGTCAAGATGATTCTGAAAATAAATTATTCTACTGAACATCTAAGAAAAAAAATAACATAGAGGTGAAACTCTGCATCTAGCACCAGGAGAACTTTCTACCTAATATCGGCAGTTTTTCGTGCAATGCTTTAACTACAGTTACAGTCAGCCATATATGAACAAGTAAATTCAACATTTTTTGTTTATATTACTCAAAGAAATATGCACTTGTGAGCAAATAAATGAATGAATGAAATCAGACCATTTAGAAGAAGTGTTGGGGTATGGTATGGAATGAGACCCATATCCCATGGACAGTCCTCTTGGTGGTGGGTTTTTTAAATTAATTAATATATTTTTTAATTGAAGTATAGTTGATTTACAATGTGTTAATTTCTGCTTTACAGCAAAGTGATTCAGTTATACATATATATACACATTATTTTATATATTCTTTTCCCTTATGGTTTATCATAGGATATTGAATATATCTCCCTGTGCTATACAGTAGGACCTTGTTGTTTATCCTTTCTATATATAAAAGCTTATATCTGCTAAACCCAACCTCCCACTCCATCCCTTCCCCAACCCACTCCCGCTCTGCAGCCACCTATGTCCGTGAGTCTGTTTCTTGGTGGTGCATTTTATTTAAATTGATGTTTGTACAGAGGATTTGTTAGCCTTTAACATCTCATGGTCCTGCTGAAATATGGCATTGTTGTATTTGTTTGTGTGTGTTTTTATACCCCATCTTATTACAAAAAGGATTTGCTAAGACTCTCATATATACTACACTGACATAAGATAAAAAAGAAAAAAGAGAACAAAATTAATCCAAAATTTGGATAGAAAATAACACAAAATGAAAGGTATGTTTGACACACTGAAATACGTATCCTGAGAGCCTATACAATTTATTAGAGTGGGCTACTAAAATTGTAACAGCTTTATTGAGGTATAATTGATATACAATAAACTATACATATGTAAAGTGTACAATTTGATAAGTTTTGACATGTATGTCAAATACAAATATGACACAGACACACAACTGGGAACATAACACACCCAACATTCCAGTAGTTTCCTTGTGTGCTTTTGTAATATTCCCTCCCCCTCACCCCTCCCATCCTCATCTGTCACTGTCCTCATGAAACCACCGATTTGCTTTCTGTCACTATAGATCAGCTTGCCTATTCTAGAATTTTATACAAATAAGATAATTCAGAATGGACTCACTTTTTTCTGGCTTCTTTCACTAAGCATGATTATTTTAAGATTCATCCATGTTCATTCCATTTATTATTGTGAAATATAACCTTTTTCAGCTGTAGCACAGTTTGTTCATCCGTTAAGCATTTGATGGATATTTGGGTTGTTGCCAGTTTTTGACTGTTATGGATAAAGATGCTATGAGCGTTTATATGCATACCTTTGTATAGACATATTTCATTTCTCTTGGGGAAATTCCTAGGAGTAAAGTAACTTCTCATATCATAGGTATTAGTTTAACTTTATAAGAAACTGAGAAACTATTTTCCAAAGGACTTTGCTGTTTTACATTCCCAACAGCAGTACATGAGAGTTCCTGTTGCTTCACATTCTTGTCATCACATGATATGGTCAGTGTTTTTAATTTTAAACATTCTCATAGGTGTGTTGTGATATCTCATCATGATTGTAAATTGCATTTCTGTAATGAATTGCATTTCTCTAATTGAATATCTTTTCATATGATTTGGTATTCATATATCTTCCTTTAAGAAGTGTCTGTTCTTTTACCCATTCTTATTGGGTTGTTTGTTTTCTTATTATTGAGTTTTGAAGGTCCTTTATATATTATGGTTGCAAGTCATTTGTCAGATATATGATTTGCAAGTATTTCCTGTCAGTCTACGGCTTATATTTTCAGTCTCTTAACAGTGTCCTTTAAACAACATAAAGAAGTTCTTGAATTTGGTGAAGTCCAATTTAACAAATTTTTTCTTTTGTAGGTCTTCCTTTCAGTGTTGTATGTAAGTAATATTTGCCTAATACAAGGTCACAAAACTTTTCTCCTATCTTTTCTTTTAGAAGTTTTGTAGTTTTAGGATTTACATTTAAATCCATGATCTATTTTGAGTTAATTTTTGCATATGATACAAAGTATTAATTTTTACAGCAAAACTATTTTTTATTTTTTTTAAAAGATGTATTTCCAATTGCAACAGTACCATTTGTTGAAAAGACTATTCTTTCTCCATTGAATTGCCTTTACATCTTTGTCAAAAATCAGTTGGCCATATATGTGTGTGTCACTTCTGGACTTTCTATTTTGTTTTGTTGCTCTATCAAACTTTCCACCAAGACCACACTGTCTCTATTACTATAGCTCTACAATAGTCTACAGGTAATCTACATCTTCTAACTTTATTCTTCTTCAAAGTCAATTTGATGATTCCGGGTCTTTTCATTTTCCTGTGAATTTTAGGTTCAGTTTGTCAATTTCTACAAAAAATCATGTGCTGGATTTCGATTGGAATTGCTTTAGCTCTATAGATCATTTGGGGAAGAATTGGCCTTTTAACAACATTGACTCTTTAGACCCACAAACAGGATACAGCTCTTCATTTATGCAGGTCTTCTTTTATTTCTCTCAGCAATGTTTATAGTTTTCATTGTATAGTTCTAGCACATTTGTCAGATTTATCCCAAATAATTTTATATTTTTTATTTCATTGCGTATGATGTTCTTTAAAATTTTGACTTCCAATTATTTATTCTTGGTATAGAGAAACACAATTGATTTTTTGTATATTGATCTTTTATCCTGCAACCTAGCCTAAACTCAATAGCTTTTTAATAGATTCCGTCAGATTTTCTACATAGACCATACTATTGTCTACAAATAAAGACAGTAGTAGCTGTAGTTTTTGCCTTGGCATTCACTGTTTTATCCTTACTTACCACAAGGGTGACAGCTTCAACACTCAACTCCTGAGTAGGTTGTCAGGCTATGCCACAAAATACCTTTTTTTTTTTTTTGCGGTATGTGGGCCTCTCACTGTTGTGGCCTCTCCCGTTGCAGAGCACAGGCTCCAGACGCACAGGCTCAGCGGCCATGGCTCACGGGCTTAGACCGTTCCGCGGCATGTGGGATCCTCCCGGACCGGGGCACGAACCCGTGTCCCCCGCATCGGCAGGCGGACTCTCAACCACTGTGCCACCAGGGAAGCCCCACAAAATCCTATTTGACCAAAGTAAAGTTGAGATGTGGAACAAGAGTAGGAGAAGGACTATGCCAAAAAATAACCCAAAGGGAAGAAAAGGAGATCTAGGAGAAGGAAGAGGAACACAGAAAGAGGAGGGTAAAGATGTTGGGGAGGAAATAGGAAGACTTTGGCTGGTAAGTGAGATTACTCAAAGGGAAAGTATATCTTCTGCATATTTCCATGTAATGAGTAGAAAGAAAATCAGGAACCACATGGCAAACTGACCTCTTTTAGTCATTCTAGAAACACTGCCTATTTTTAAGTTTGGGGCTTCTAATAAGTGCTCTAGTTTTGGATAAAGAAAATATTTTTATATATAATAGCAGAGGGGATCAAACAACAGAATCAATGCCCTAGATCAGTGTTTGGCAAACTATGATACGTGGGTCAAGTTTGTCCTGCTACCTGTATTGTAAATAAAGTTTTATTGGAACATAACAAGGCCCATTCTTTTATGTATTATCTCTGGCTGCTTTTGTGCTCAACAGTAGAATTAGAGTGGTTGGGAAAGAGACCACATGGCTCCCAAGCCTAAAATATTTACTCTCTGGCCCTTTGTAGACAATGTTTCTCACCCTCTGCCCTAGGACATTAAGCTGTGCCTAGGTTTACAAAGGTCAGGAATTAAAGCAACTTTCTGGACAACTTGTGTCAAAACAAAATAATCGTTTTAGTGTTTTTCAGAAGAGTTGGAGGCTATATTAACTAGAAAACTCTTTTTTTCTCAATTCCACATTTCACTTGATGTGTATGAAGAACCTAATTCTTTCCTTCTACTAATTATCTCATTGGGCTACACAAGAGCACAAGACCAGAGATGCCACACCCTGTTACTCACCAGTAACTGTTCTATAAATTTAGAAAATTATTGACTAGAAATTTCACCCCTTCTTGATAAACTCAAGAAGTGTTAATATTCTTGGCAAAATTGTTTTTGTGCTAATTGCCTTATCCATCTGCTCTGTGAGATGTATTAGACTGTGAGAATATTTGCTCTCTCCTGCAGTCCGTGCTTCCTGGCCCCGCAGAAAGCTAGACCTGTCTTATTTCCACCCTGAGAAAAGCACACCACTGACAACCGTAAACTTTTCCTTTGGGAATCTGAGATTCAGTTGGCACTGCCCTTGGCTTGATGGCCCTTAGGGAAATCATTCTGTCTAGAGAGAGTACTGTGGAAGGAAACCAATACAACAGGGGTTTAAATGACTTCTGCTTACATAGAGAACCTCCCCTATTTCAGAAAAGCGCCCATATTTCTATAGATCTGGTGGTTGGGTACCAGGTCTTGGAGAAATGTTCTACTCACCACTGGAGAACACACCCTGACCTCATCCCTCTTAACTCTTGGGCTCATGAAACCTGCAGAGACTGAGTAATGCTGTCAGTGTGTCTAGAGGAAAGAAGCCTCAGGTCCAAATCTGTCTGGACTGGACCCAATATTTTATTTATTTATTTATTTATCTATTTATTTATTGCTAAAAAAAACCCTGTCACAACAGCCTATGGGTTAAAAAAAAAATGGGGAGAAATTTAAGAAAGAAAAACTTAAACATTTATCCAAAAACAGCAACAAGCTCCTGCCATTACAGTGCTCCTCATGAACCTTATTGCAACACTATATTAGACATTTATCCCAGAACTTACATATATGCAGTTCAATGTCCTACAATGAAACAAACAACTTGATTTCACAGATCAAGTGCGAAAAGACACCTTTCTCTGCAAACCAACAGAAAAAATCTGAATAGAATTTCATTTAACAAAATTTTATACTCTCTTTACTATGGGCCAGATAGTGTGAGTTTAAAATCACCATTGCCAGAGAGGAAAACTAGAGCAGGAGTTTCCACATGCTTGTCTCTCCATGGGTACTTATGTAAAATTGAGTTTCCATTGGACCAGAGGGAGTTGAGAAAAATGAAAAAAAAAAGAGAAAATGGAGGTAAAATTTTTTATAATGCTATATTATACATTTTAAAGAACTGCAACTTCTGAGATGTTTTGTTTCTTGGTGGTAAAACATCTCTTTGGTGAAAAAAATGGTGATAAATTATGAGAGGACCCATCTTTTTTTTACTGTCTTTGATTTTTACCATCTTGGTGTCATGCAATGAATAGAAAGCAATCTTATTGAGACTACATTTTAAAATCCTTCATTTTCTTTTGTTTTACATATCCATGAAATCCAAAACCTAAGAACCTTCGAATTTAATCAGAAGTTCTCAAATCTTTTGGTCTCAGGATTTCTTTATATTTGTAAAAGTTATTGAGACTTCCACTTCCATGAAAATAGAGTAGACACACTTTTTCTTATTCCTCCTGCTGTGTACAACTAAAACCCCTGGACATTATATATAAAACAAACACTGAAAGACTCCAAAAGATGGCAGGAAGTCAGATCAGCTAGAGACCTCACGATCCAAGGAACAACATAGTGACAAGTTCCCCAAGTTTCTTTTTTGCCTCGTACATCCCAAACTTGGAGTTGAAGAAGCCAGTAACCCAGAAATGCCAATGGACACAAACCAAAGAAATCCCTAAAAGCCTGCCTTCTCCAGACAAAGAAAAAGAAAAGGGGCAGTCTAGCAAGACAGAAAACTTTTAGGCAATAACTGACTTACTCCAGACATACAACACAGAAAACACTGTGCCCTACCCCTACCCAGGCCAGCAAAGCTGAATGGAAAGTCTAGATTTCCACTCTCAAGAGACTGTAACAATTGCCCCAGCCTCCCCAGGGGGGTGGTGTCAGAGTTGGTCAAGAGGACAGTCAAGAATTTCATCACTGCCCAATGGTGACAAGACTATTCCATACCCCAAAATGGCATCATGGAGGCCACTTAAGGAACAATAACAAGGTACTCCTACTTCCCCCAGCCAGGAAGAAATTCCTGGAGTCCTACTAGGGAGCTGGAACTCCCCATCCTCGATGACGAGAACACAGCCAGATGTCAATAAAAGCCAAGTAGGGAAGCAGTCTTAGTGCATTCTCTCTACTTAATGTTCTATTTGTCATGTTTTCTTTTTATGAAACTACATTTTAAAATCTATCCAACAAATATGTATTGAATAACTACCGTTTTATTTTGGATTCCCACGAAAGCAGATGCTAGGACTTAGACTTGGTTTCCAGCAGTGTATTTTGGGAGAAGGAGCTGTCAAAGTGAGACACGGAAGGGGGAAAACCCAGTGGAGTGTGTGTTAACCAGTGGATTACAAGGAGAACAACTAGGAATGAGTCCCATTAGAGACTCAGAGGAACCATGTAGAATGAAGCTCAGGATTGTCCCCTGAGTGATGGGAAGGCTGAGGTAGTTATCCACTGATTTCCACCTCTCACTGGTGCTAAGTTGCATTTGGGTCTGTTTAATCTCCATCACTATGGCAGCTATTCTTAACATAATTTTATCGGCAAAGTGTCTTCAAACACAGCAGGAAATTCCAGGACTACTAGTAACGTGTTTGGGGGGGAACAGGCTAACTTGAACATATTCCAGAGAGCTACTTACCTGGGAACATAAATAAACCACATATTGATTACAGCTATGGCTTTCATAACGTGGTCCAGAGAGGAATGCCGCTCTGGGTGCTTTCAGGAGAGTCATTCACAGTGAAATTTAAGAGCAATGGACTGGGATACCCCAGCTCCTGACATGAGATTCTGTTAACAGGGAAAGTATGGCACATTCGGGAAAGTTTTTTTTTTTTGTTCTTGAAAACTCCGTATTAGAGGCTACTAATATGCATATCAAAGCCCCAACCCTGCATACCATTATATCTTCCAGGACATCTTATTACATGTGAAAAAAGAAATCATGAATAGAAAAGCCTGAAATGAGGAAAATACTACCATAACATAGAGAAATATTTCTCTCTAGGAAACCCATCTCAAACCTTTATTTCTGAGAATGTTTCATGGTTGCTTAACTGTTTGTAAATCTTACCCAAATATGAAGTTCCCTTTCCTACTGGCTGGAATAGATAAGGTACAGGCAGGGTGGAATGGAAATTCTATTCACAAACCAAAGTACACTATCTGCATGACTCCCCAAACAATAAACTTCTAATGTATGAAATATTTCTTTCAAATTTTTCAACTGATGATAAATATACAAAACAAGTTCACTTTCATTACAAACATATGCTGGAAAAGTATCTTTACCAATGTTACTGAGGCATCATACTGATCTGATTTTAATCTATTCCAGTGAACATTTCCATATTTAGAACATTTGTTTCACTCAAATAGAAATTGCTGATTAGATGACAATGCAAGAAACTAAGGAGAGCTAAATATGAGAAAATCAAAATTATACAAAGTATATCTTCAGATGTAATGGAATTAAACTAGAAATAGCTAACAGAAATATAATAGGAAAATCTCCAAACACTAACAAATTAAACAATATACTTCTAAATAATCCATGGGTCAATGAGGAAGTAGCAAAGGATATTAGAAAATATTATGAAGTGAACAAAAATTCAAATATAACATGTCAAAACTTGTAGAAGCAGCTAAAGCAATGCTTAGAAGGAAATTTATAGCATGAAATGCTTATATTTTAAAAGAAAGAAAGTCTGAAAGAAATAGCTTGAGTTACCACCTTTAGAAACTAAAAAAAGAAGAGAAAAATGAACCCAACTGAGTAGAAGGAAGAAAACAATAAGAAGCAGAAAGCAAAACAGAAAAGCAATAGATGAAATAAATAAAACCAAAACCTGAATCTTTAAAAATATCAATAAAATATTTTTAAGTCTAGCAAGAATGACAAAGAAAAAAAGACACAAATTACCCATATCAGGAATAAAGGAGATGATATCACTACAGACACAGCAGGTAAAAGGATAATAAAGAAATACTATGAACAACTCTGTGCACATAAATCCTACAACCAAGGTGAAATGGACCAATTCCTCAAAGTTGACAAACTGCTAAAGCTCACCCATGATGAAGTAGATAACATAAACAGTCCTATAATTATTAAAGAAAATGAATTCAGAGTTTAAAAAAAATTATAAAAAGAAATCTGCAGGCCCAGGTGATTTCACTGATAAATTCGACCAAGCATTAAATAATACTAAATTTACACAATCACTTCCACAAAATAGTAGAGGGGGAGATACTTCTCAACTCAATTTATGAAGCTAGCATTATCTCATACAAAACGAAGACATTAAAAGAAAACTACACACAAATATCTCCCAAGAACATAGACAAAAAAATCCTCAAAAAAGAGCAAATTGAGCCCAGCATTATGTAGAAAGAATAATGTATCATGAAGAAGCAGAGCTTATCCAGAGATTGCAAAACTGCTTCAAAATGTGGAAATCAATCAATGCAATCCACTACATTAACAAAGTAAAGAGGGAACCCACATGGTCTTATCAATATGCAGAAAAATTTTGAAAAAATCCTACTCTTAGCAAACTACTAATAGAAAGTAACTTCCACAATTTGATAAGGGGCCTCTACCAAAAAATCTAAAACTAATATCATTCTTAATATTGAAAGGATGAATGCTTTCCCCCTACTATCAGGAAAAGGCAAGGATGTCCTTTCTCATCACCCTTATTTTTTGCAATAAGGCAAGAAAAAGAAATAAAAGCCATAGAATTTAGAAAAAGAGAGATTAAACTGTCCCTGCTTGCAAATAACATAATATTTGAATGTAGAAAATTCCAAGGAATCTACCAAAAACCTTCTAGAAATAATAAATGAGTTTAGCAAGGCCACAGGAACTAAGGTGAACAAATAAAAATCCAATTTCTGTAAACAGGCAATCCAATATTGGAAAAAGAAATTTTAGAAAGCAAGATCATTTACAGCAGTGTTAAATAGATGAGGTGATCTGGGACTTTCTCTTGGCCAGTA